>NC_142025.1:100590643-100890643 GCF_049901735.1 Notechis scutatus | reverse complement strand
TGCTGACACCAAAATTGTCCTTGGTATGTAAAATTTACATCAACCTTTCCAGAGATATTAAATGTATTGCACTTAAAAATCTGTGCAGCTATTGCAGAAACGAAAATACTGACAGACATATATACTCTCCCCCAAATTGTGAACCCATAAAGATGGAGTGTCAAACTCAATTTCATTGAGGGCCACATCAGGGTTATATTTGACCTTGGGCATGGCCAGGGTCGGTGTGGTCAGCTCGACTTCATTGTGGATGTGGTGGCCCAAGTGCTCTGCCAGCAAAAACGGAGCTCAGGAGGAAGAAGCACCGCAGGCTGGTCCTTTGCTGTTTTGAGGGCTGCCCTGCGGGCCGGATCTAAGCACCCCATGGGCTGGATCTGGCCCCTGGGCCTTGAGTTTGACACCCCTGCATAAGGATGTTTCATTGGAAATACATTTGCTTTGCTTTGATAAATAAAGTTGGAGTAATCAGAAATCCAGAGGGGATTTTATTGCATTCCAGTACTTAAAAGCTCCAACTACTAGGTTTTAATAGGTTGGAGGCTATTTTGAGAGTTCCAAATAATTCTTATGAATTTGTTTTGAAAAAGAGATTATATGATGAGGAGATCCTGTAATGTGGCTCCATTAATGAAACAAAGGCACTAATTTCATGTTGTGGGTAACAGTGTCTACCAGTAACATGCCATTATTTCAGTAATCCACTGAGTCTTAATTAGGGGGGGAATATGATTGCAAGATAGCCAAATTCCTATTGGTTTTCAGAATTTGGCTAAGATCAAATATAAAAAAGTGATTTGGCACTTTATATGGGCATTGCTACAGAATGACAGTAACAAATTTAGCAGCCTGGAGCTTATATTTGTGAGGGGAAAAAACAGTAATAAATTGAGGTGGCAGCATGTTTAAGGTAGCGTGGAGAACCTTACAAGTTTATATTCTGGTAAGTGGGTGCTTTTTGACTAGCTGCTTCCATTAGGGAAGCTATTTTGGGAACAATCTCTTTGTGGCAACCTTTTTATGAGAACCTATGTTTATGAATAATATGTTTTCAAAATGTCGAACTGCCCACAACATCCCAGAAGATGATTGTGCTTAATTCCACAACCACAACCCTGTGATGTTGACTAGCCAAAGGGAGAGTAACTAAAGCTGAAAGATGAGCTTCCATAGGGAAAACTAGATTTGTGTTTAAATCTGCCCAACCTTCATCAATTATAGTACGCTAGCTCCTAGAGTTGAAATTTTCTGAACTACTCCCACTTTAAGACATCATGAATAATCAAAGCCATGTTCACACCTGCCTCTAGCCACAACCCAAACACGTCCTGACATATCTTTTCCTCTGTCATATCTCCCTGATGTGGCTTTTCTCTCATTCCCAACTTATGAGTATGTTTTCCCTTTTACTACAATACTCTCCAAAGACTGCCTCGTGTTTTTTGAAATCTATTAGACTTTGTCACTTTGTAGGAGAAATCAGATGGTTCGCAATGATTGGCAACAGGTAGAGTTTACTGGAAGGCAGGGAAGTTGCTAATTTCATATTGATTCAAAAGTGAATAGCATTTCAATGAGATGATGGAGAAGCTAATAGTTATTTGTAAATGTATCAAAATCAGGCCTGGATTCTCGCCTGGGACACTTTCAGAAACATACTGAAATTTGGCCTTTGATCAGGTCTAATCCCAAAGGTAGAACTGCACAAATTGCCGTGTGAACCCACTGGGGACTAAGATTGCAACACTTCACAATGTATAAAGGTAGTGCTACATCATAGAATAGTTAAAATAAAGAATGCAGCAGAATGGTACAGAGAACAAAGAAGAAGGGAGATTCTCATATTAGTTATGAGGTGTAAAGAACACTGTAAACCAAAGACTCACAGGGAAAAAAAGAGAACCCAATGAAATCTCATCTCAAAATACACATATGCTTAACAGAGAGAGGTGGGGAGACTGACTGACTGACTGACTAATGAATGAATACTCACTTTCAAACTAATCATTTCTGATTATGTTAACTACAAAATCATGCCATCCAACATTTCAGAGATGCATAGGATATGCTTACAATACTGCATTCAATATGCTTACAACACTGCATTCAAGAATATTTGTATGAGTTCCATGTTCTCTAGTGCCTCTGCTAAGTACTTCCATACAATTTTTATTATTCCCTCCTATGCACAGTATCCACTGATTCTTGAAAAAATTCTTTCAAACTGGTTTAAAAGCCAAAAGTGGAGGTTCCTTTGTTTAAAAATATAGTCCAAAACCCCTCAAATATGTGGCATATAATAACTCAACCTTTCAAAACTTAATTTAATTCAATTGCAGTTTTGAAGTGATAGTCCAGGGGTGTCAAACTGGATTTCTTTGAGGGCTGGATCAGCATTGTAGATCTCCTCCATGGGCCAGGCCTGATGAGAGGGGGGTACAGCAGGTACATTATTCCGGGGCCTAGGGAGCTCAAAGGGGGCCCATGAAGGGGATTTTTTAAAAAAAAATTTACAAAACCAAATTTTTAAAAAGAAAAATAATATTGTATATATACTTCATACTCTATACTTTGTGTGTATAGCAAAACCGCCGTACAGCCTTGTTTGACATAACCTCTATTAATCTGAAACTCAGTGAATTTATGTAATTTATTGAATTTTAATTTCATTTCTATGGTGCGCCCCCCCACACACAGGAGAGAAACTGCGCTCCCAGCCTGCACTGCCCGCTCGCCGCTCTGCCCTGCTGCCTCTGTGGCAGGCCCCTCTCTGTGGGAGAAAAACTGTGCTCCCGGCCTGCCCTGTGTGTGCGGCTCTGCCCCGCCGCCTCTACGGCGCACCACCCTCTGCAGGATAGGAGCAGCGATCCCATCCTGCACCCCCCATGCGCAATGTCCCGTGAAGGCCAGCCCCGACCCCACTGGCACCATGAATGCTCCAGGCCAGGGGTACCCTCTTGTGAGGGGGCCTATATTACTCTTATTCTAGCACTTAATAATCGTCTCAGTGGCCCTGCCTGTAGCACTTTGCTGCCAAAAGAGAGCATCCTGTATGGCCCATTTTCAGCCTGGACACCCTCCTGCTGCAGTTTGCTGGCCAAAATGAGATGCACGGGGGCCACATCAGCCCCCCCGTGCCCCTGTTTGCCTGCCAGAGCACCATGGGCTGGTCCTTTGCTATTTTCAGGCCAGCCCCGCAGGCCACATTTAAGCAAAAATTAAGTATGACACCCCTATGATAGGCTATCTATTTCCTGAAGCTTTAAGCAGCTATGTTCCACCACCATACAGTATTAATGAAAACTATTCCTAGGAGATACAGTGATATGCTTTTGGATATAAGCACTTCTGAAAAGGCTTGTCTGCCCAACTCCCTAATGGTCTTTTGATAAATAGAACTGTCATCTCCAACTGTGCAGACAGCAAACTGGTCATTTTTGTTAGTTTGTGAGCTTTTAAGCGTGAGAAATCTGGACCAGAGAATTAACAGAATAGAGAAATATTTGCATAAATAAATATCCAATTTTCTTTTAATTCTTTTAATTTTATTTAAACAGTCTAATTTAACACTCCTTAACAAAGATATTTAAAGTTAATAAATTACACAATTAGATTTACACAACATCATGACATACAACACAATCTGAATGAGCACTCTTGAACTCTGCAGTTGCCTGCAGAAACAAAGCTTGTCCAACATGCTAGATCAAACCAGCCAAAATGCATCATGTTCTTAATTTTAAACATTATACCATTTCAGCTGCAGGGATTTTAATAAATAAAAGGAACAGTGTGTAAACTTGATGATTTCCCTCTTTCTTGGGTTTCATATCTCTTTAACAGCATCACAAAAAATAGAAAGCTTGAAATCCTTGTTATCTCCCCATTTTCTTAGTACAGCCTGTCTGCATTGGTTTTCTAAATGCTTTAGCAAATAAAAGTCATCAATCCTGTTCTGAAAAAAGTCACAGAGCTATATTTGCCATCTTATATAAAGGCCCCTTTGCATTTGTTTGTGTGTATTTCCTGTAAGTGCACTAGAGGCAAGAGGCAAGTGTGCAATAACTTCAATTTCCCAAAGAAAATGTTGAGTTATAAGGAATGGTAATTTTAGAAACTTGGACTATAAAAATAAGTTAACAAATATCTCCAAAAGGTAATTTTCCATAGTTGGGAACCAAGAAAACAGGAGCAAGAGCAGTACAAATAAAGTTAGCAGCAATTATTTTTGCTAGTCAAAGTACAATAAGCTTTGCAAAAGAAAAGAAAAAAACTAGCAGCAACGTCTTGCAGAAATTGCATAGCAGTGACACAATCTTGTCTAATTAAGCACTGTAAAGTTCTTTTTAAGAATAGGTTTCATTCTCTTTGAAATAAAGGGTACTGGATTGGTTTATGCTGGGTTATTCCAGAAGAGAATTAAGGAGCAATGTTATCCCCAAAGGCAAAATAACATTAAGGACTGTCAAAATCAACAATTGGTGATACTTGCCAGAATCAGACTGCTTAATGAACAAGAGTTTGCTAGTTAGCGAAGATAAGAAAAGGAGCATTACAAGAAGCATTCAAATCCCTACTGAGCTTGTACCACAGATGCAGAATGGAAAAAAAACCCAACACCTTAAATCTATTACTGAGCCTTAAAAGACAGGCAAAAGGATTTACAACAAGGTCAATGTCAGTTTTGAACAGTCAAGTAGGCATGGGCCTGTCTCACCAAAGTACTCATTAGAAATGGACATGAAACAGAACCATTGATCAATTAACTGCTTAAAAGCTGGGCTTGGCTGAAGCTAAGTGAAGGAAAGGAGGAAGAAGATATTAAAGCAGAAATAGAGGAAAGGAGTGCACTGAATCCTCCTCTATGCCCTCTGGATAAGAATGGAAGCTTACATAGCTTAGCAGGGCTGTGAGTAAATGGACCCTACTGTCCTCCACTTAGCTTCTCCCTTGTTGCCTGAGTTTGCTGAGATGGCGGGTCTTCCAAACCCACCCCTCCATTGGTCAATGTAGCTCAGTAGGAACCCAAAATGCTCATGTTTAACTTCCTTTGTGTCTATCAAGCTCTCTTCCTGATTTTATGGATTTATTGTTTTTTGCAAATACTTGGATTATTTTAATAATTTTAAAAACTGACAGCTTTTTTGTTTTGTTTTTTTCTTGTTTGGTATCTCAGTTTTGTTACACTTGTATTGTTTTATTTTTTCCTCTTATCATGTACAAATATTTATAGATACATACACATATAACCATACACATATACCTACCAAGTAAATATAAAATGGATATTTCAATATAAAATAATTTAACTTAAGACTTTATTACATGACAAATAACTTGATGTATTTCTTCATCTCATTTCTAATGTTGCATTTAATTTTGAATAAGAAAGTAAATAATCATAATGCTTGAAACATTAATACCCTAAATAGTATTAAAATTAATAAAATATCCACATTATTCCCTCTTCTTTATTTTCAATACTTTAATACAAGTAATAGAATGGTAATACTTTAAGTATATCATATAAATACCATTGCATTGAAACAACATACTACTGTGTATCATGATTTATACTAGTACAATAAAAAGGGGGGAAATGAAAATAGATACACAGAGACATTTTTAAGGATTTAATAGTAATAATAAAAGGGGATGTACACCAGAAGCACAGTCCTCTAGCTGGAAGCTATCCAGAAAAAAATATTTAAAGATACAGGCAGATCCAGAAGAGTTGGAGAGAGTAGAGGAGGGGAAAAACTTCATCACATTGATCTTGGTAAGTGACAATTTTTGTAATCAAGTGATAATTTTGGTAATCATATCTCTTAATGGTCACAATTGCGGCTGTTTGGAGGATGGGCAAAACTTCCATTACAATTCTTTTGGTTGAGTGCACCCACAATACATTTCAATACATATTTTTTTTATGAGCTCCCAAAGTAGAGGTAGTATTAGCAGGTTCTGACCAGTTCTGGAAAACCATTAGCAGAAATTTTGAGTAGTTCGGAGAACTGGCCAATACCACCTCTGACTGGCCCCACCCCCATCTATTCTCTGCCTCCTGAGTCCCAGCTGATCGGCTGGGTCTTCTTTGGTTGCCCTGCAAGGAGAACAGAGCTGGAAAGCAGGTTAGATGGGTGGGGAGGGAATGGGGTTTTGAAGTATCCTTCCCTGCCATGCCCACCAAACCAAACCATGCCCACCAAGCCACATTCACAGAACCGGTAATAAATTTTTTTGAATCCCACCACTGTCCCAAAGCCTCTTCAGTACTTCTCAATCTTGGCAACTTTAAGATGTGTGGACTTCAATTCTCAGTATTCCCTAGGTAGAACGGGGAAATTCCCCAGCCAGAAATTCTGGGAGTTGAAGTCCACGCGACTTAAATTTGCCTAGGTTGAGAGAAACCATGCTACAATGTCAAAAGGGGAAAGTGACATAATTAACCTCAGGAGAGAGAGGTCTAACTGTTGTGAACTAAAGAAATGTAATTAATAAAGATTCATTTGCATAGCAGGATCATAATCCTGCACTTCCTATTGGCCCTGATAATGGCAAGTTATGATTGGGCCATTCCGAGCAATCTGACTGGCTGTTGACGGGCCGAGTCCCATTGGACGAGGTTCAAACCCTATAACATCATCCATTGGTCATCCGGATAGTAGCTCACTCTATAAAAGGGCGGCTGCTATCCGGGGTTTTTTTGTCTCTGTTATCATGCTTTAAATAAAGAGCTGAATTCACGAGAAGCAGTTTCGTCTCCGTTTCTAACCCATGCCTCATACTTAACACTAACCTTCATGGCAACCCACCTGTAGCGTTAACTCCTGGGTGTGAAAAGACACCTGCTCATTTGAACTTTGATGAGAGCTCTTTCCCTTTTCTTTGGTATTAAAATGTCCGTCCAGTTGCCACCAGGCAGGGGCACACATTTCTTTTTGAAAGCCATCTTTCTAGGAATCGCAGCTAGTTACTACAAAGCAGCCCTCAGTTTCCTTGTAAGTCACCAATCCAAAAGAGGCAAGTCAAATTGCAGCAGCTTTTGCAACCACCTGCTTCTTTCCTTTTGTTTTTTAAGCCAAAACTTCATCCAAGAAATGTTAACACACTGATAAAGTGGGTTTTGTTTTGTTTTTTTGCTGAAAGACAGCACGTTTCGCAAAGGGCTTCTTGACAGAGCCAGAGTAGGGCTTTCTAAAGGAATTTGAGCATTGTTATTGCTGTTATAGTATATGGACTATAAATGTAAAAGCCGCCACAAAGTCCCATTTTTTGATCATTAATTCTTCCTATTTGCAGCCATGTCTAGACTTCAGTTTCTGTGTAAACACATTGTCTGGACCAGGTTCATCTTTTAATTCCTGACCTTTGCTTGGTACTTCCCCATGTGCAAGAGATTGTACAGCTAGAGTGAGCAACCTGAAGCTCCAGGACATGTATTGTTCAAGAACCTTTTTTAAAAATAGGAAAACTATCTATGTGATCACTAAGAATGGACAATGATTTGGTGGTACATAATAAATCATAAACTGCCTTCCAAAAAAGGTAAGGACAGCTGTAGAAACAGTAGTGTGTACATTAAAGTAATCTTAAATTTAAAAACTTGCTTAATCCCTTTAAATCTGGGAAGCTGGAAAATACAGGTCTCATCCATGCGTTGTAATATAAGCATTTACTTTGCATTATCATCCCACCTACTGCCAGCCTCCCAAACAAGATTAAGTGCTCGTCAACATACGTAGACCACTCACAAAACCAGTACAAACTAAGTTGAAAGCCATGATTTGACCACCCTGGTGACAGGCAGGAGGAACAATTCAACTTAATTTCAGACTAACTAGGAGCTCTTGGTGCTCCTGAGTTTGCTTGTTGGTGTTCTCTGAGCTAGTTGTTTTTTTGTGTTGTTGTTTTTTTGCACACATTTCATTACCCAAACTAGATAACATCATCAGTGCTAGTAAGGAGTGCACTTTGCTGTAAGTTTATATTCTAGTGGCTTGCCTGTCAATGTTGATGGGGATGGTCTTAGAAACCCTTGGTTGGGCTGTTTGCTGTTGGCTTCTTTGGCAGTTTCTTCATTGGGGTATTGATTACTTGATTCTGCTCTGATGTTAATCTTGGAGTTAATCTATGCTGATCTGGATGCTGATTGCTGGTGGAAACAAACCTTTTGAGCTGGGTGATAGCCAGGCACATTTTGCATTTGGTTGCTTAATTCAAAAACATAATCTTTAGAAGTGAAGTTGTTATGAAAATTGGAGGGCATCTCACCTTTGGTTACTGGCCCTGTTCTACTTGATCAAAGCATCCTATTAAACACGATGCTTTTCAGGTGCCAAAAATGCTTCATTTTTTTGTTGATTTTACCCATAAATCAGCCCAGCAGCCTCCTTTCTACCAACCTGCAAGTTTAATTCAAATTAAAAAGCCCTGCAGAAGAGAAAACCAAGCTTAGAAAATTGGTTCTGGATCTGATTCAGATTAAACTCTTGGGATGTCCCTTCTTGGCACAAACATAAGAAGAATGCAACCACCAAGCAAGCAAAGAAATACTCCTTTTTAGTTCATAGGGATGCTTGCTTTTCCCCTTTGGCCTGTCAGGAAGCCGCTCTTATGCCAGCAGAAAAGTCCAGAAGTTCATCAAATCTTTGGAATGTCTCCATGGAGGCTTCTTCAAGTTCAGCAGCAGCTGCTACTGTCATAAATCACTACAGCGCACAAGATATCCTTATTAAAAAGGGAAGGAGAGAGAAAATCTCCAGCTGTCTCAAAATTATAAAAGCAATAAAGCCTGAACTTTCCTCTGTTTTTTTTTATAGCTTAGGGAAAAACTAAGTCAATTAGGGAATTGATCAGAATGGCTCCAGGTACAAAATATGAACTGGGGATCCAATGACATTTCCTTGCAAGATCTCTGCAGGTTACTGTAACCTTCTTCTTTCAGTTGCAGCCTGATCTACCTGCATGTCATCTGAATGAAGCTGAACCCCAAATTCGGTTTTCAATTCCTAGATGAACATCCAACATGTATCCTTAAGAATGGATTAACTGCTAGTTAGATGCTCTTCCTCAGTCAACTAAATAATCAGCATCTGAAGAAGCATCAAGACACACCAGTTCACAGAGAAGATTAGCGCTCTTCCGGTTTGCAGGGCTTTGGCGGCAGGCAGGAATCCGCGATCGTGCGCGGTTTCTGCCTGGGCTTGCCGCTGGAGCACCCCGAGCCAGCTGGCTTCAGGGCTAAGCCACCCCGTAGAGGTGGTGAAGAGGGGGGAGATCCCAGCAGGGTCAAGGAAAGCTGCATCTTTCCTCCTCAGCTGGCTAAACTCCCTTTCCCGAAGGCGGTAAGAGCAGCGGTCAGAAATGGCCGCCTCAAAGAAGCACTCATCCAGAAAAGAAAGTGCAGGAGGAAGTTAAGAAGTGAAAGGTTTGGCTGACCGGGATAAGAAGCAACAACTAAGGTATCCTGGAATTTAAATTTTATAGAAGATACATCGCTCCCAAAGAAGACTCGGAAGCAGCGAATGAAAGTGAAAAGGGAAAGGTTTTTTTTCACTCTCCTTCCTCACATTGACAGCGAAGAGAGATAAATGAGAAATCGGAAAAATCCGCTTTGGCACCAATAGGTAATTAAACTGGAAATATAATTAAATACCAAGGGGACAACAAAGATTTCTGAACACTAAAAATTTTTTTTCTTTGCTATAAGTGGGAGAGGAAAAGAATAAGGGCAGGATTTGGAAGGAGGAGTCTGCCTGGAATTCAAAAGAATCTAAAGTTAAATCTTAATAAGACTTCTAAAAGATACATTTTAACTGGAACTTTGCAACTAAATAGTAACCCCTGGAAGAGAAAGTGAAAAAAGAAGAAAGTGTTAAAAGAAACAACTTGTGTGTATTTGGATTGCTTGGTGACTTTGTGACTTTTGGAAATTATATTTGAATGACTAAAAACAATTGGGTGGTTGTTTAAAAAAAATTCTACAATGGCATCACTTGTGGATGAACTGAAAATGGAATTTAAAAAATATAAAGAAGAGGAACAAGAAGGGAAGGGCTCTTTTGGCTCCGTTTTTCAATTCTTAGAAATGGCGATCTGTACCTATGAGAAACTACAAGAAAAGACTATGCAACAAGAAGACTGGGACAAAGAAGAAGCCATCTTTAATGAACAAGTAACTTTATCTGGGGAAGAAAGGGGAAAGGGGGAAAAGAGAATGGAGAATTTAAGACCCCCAAAAACAGCCAAAAAGGGGGAAAATAATGTGAAAAGTGGATATAATGTTAGAAAGCAACAGAAAAGGGGAATACAGAAGAGGGAAATGGAGGTGGAGAGACAAAGGGGTAAAAAGGAGAGAGAGAAGAAGCAAGGGAGGAAGGAAGGGAAGAGAAGTTACAAAGGTTTGGAGCAAGATGTAAAGAAACAGGATTTATTCAGAGATAATGGGTGAAAATTTAACTGAAAAAGTGATTCTGCAAAGGTACATAAAATTGTATTGTTATATTTGTATTAGAAATAATGTTAGAAAATTGGAAACAACATATGATTAAAAAGTGGGATAAAATAGTCAGTGTAATTTAGTGAAACTTTTGTGAACAAAATAAATGAAATGAAATAAATGAGAGAATTGAATTAGGAAGGAATGGGAACATTTTAATTACTCAATGTTTTATAAAATATAAGTGAAGTGGGGGGGAAAGTAATTATGGAAAGTTTATAAGTGTTCCCATAGAAGTATGATACCTATTTGAAAAGTAATGTGTAAAATGTCTAAGATTTAAATGAATATTAATATTAATGATAGAATTGAATTGGTATGGATTGTTGTTTTAATTATATTATATATTCATAATTTTTTTCTCTTTTTAAAATACAGTGTATAGTTTTAGAATGTACCAAGCAGAATCCAAACGGAAGTTATGTATTATATTAAGTGTTATAATTTTAGGGGAAAGATATAAAGGCGTCATACTCCAATCAGTGATTACAGGAGAAATTTTTTTTTAATGAGAAAAGATAATAGATAGCTGAAACAGGACAGACAAAGAATATAAGTATAATGATCTGAATTGAGATGAAATAAATAAAATAAAATTAAGAAAGTTAAAAGAGGGGAGAAGCTATATAGAAAATGTAGAATGGTAATAAGATATGGAATGGTATATAAAAATGAGCATGAACTTGAATTTGTGTCTGTACGAAGAGATGTAACCCGGGATCAAGTTGCTTTAAAAAAAGATGTTTTATGTTTTGTTTGTTTATGTTTGTTTTTTAAAATCAATAAAAATTTTTTAAAAAGATACCAGTTCATGGAAAAATGACAAAATACCTATGCAGGAGGAAGTTATCAACTTCCTGTGCTGAAATGAGTAAACTGACATTTGAAATTAGAGAACAAGAAGATAAGCAATTTTATATGATATGGGATTTGTTTTATCAATGGATGGATAAAAAGGCATGGTAATGTAATAGACTAGATAATTTTGTGATAGAAATCTAATAGATTGATATAAAACATAATATAGATATATATAACCACTGGTTGAAAGTATAACATAAATTTTAAGATAGAACTTGGAACATCTCGTATAAAATGATGGAATAAATAGTTTAGTCATAGATGATTAATAACTGATAAATATATAAACATACGTTAGTTTGACAATGTGAAGACTGATATAAATTGTGAGTAAATGACTACAAAAGTATAGCACAAAAGATACGTAACCAACTGACACACTGTATGTATATAAAATGGAAGAGGATTTTATGTTTTTATGTTTTTGTATGTGTATGTTTGTGTTTAAAAATAAAAAACTTTATTTAAAAAAAAAGAGAGATACCAGTTCAGTTGTAGCATGTACCTTTATATACTGAAGAACCCCATCTCTCTCCCTAGCATCTAAAGCAGAATCTCCCAGCCTATCCAGCTTTGCAGGCTGGCAGGGGGGCGGGAGGGGAGAAGGTGTGATGGTTCTGTGCAAGCAGCAGGCAAGTTACACGCGCAGTGAGTAAGCATATGCGCAGCTCTATTTGCACAAGTATTGGGTATGTGTGCCAGCCATTTGCACAAACGGAGTGTGCGTGCCTGCACACCTGTCTACTGCTTGTGCAAGTGGGGACGTGCACACGCATGCGAGGCCCAGTTCCAAATGGTTCAAGGCCCAGTAATGGGTTGTGGCCCAGGGGTTAGGGACTCTTGATCTAAAGGATCACTTGGAGAGAGACTCCATTTGTAATCTTAGATATCATGGGGAGAGACCCAATTTCATTTCTGTCAGATGACTGCACAGCAGCAAATCCCATTATTTATAACCTAATTTAAAAAATGAGGGTGTTTCAGTCCACACCATATCAGGGAAATGTTTTTAATGCTCTTATGGGATATTGCTTTCTTTGTGTAAACATAATGAAAGCAAAACCTCACCAAGCATTAAAAACAGTATATTCAGCCACTGCAATCTGCCAGTTATGATTTATTGCTTAGCATTTCATGTGATCAATAATGTTAGTTAATAACCCCTGGCTGAAATAAATTCTGCCTTGACACATTCTGCAACTCAGCCAAGGTGCGCTAGTGAGCCAACTAAAAATAAGGTGGGTTTTTTTTTTGCCCTCTCTACAATAATGAAAGTGACATACCTATCCAGCTTTGCAGGCTGGCAGGGGGGCGGGAGGGGAGAAGAGGTGATGGAATATTATGGCCTAACAAGAATAAAATAAAATAAAATAAAATAAAATAAAATAAAATAAGATCACTATGCACTTTTTCACTGAAGCTACTTCAGAAAATATTGACCAAAATTGTAAAGATGGGAAGAGGCCATCAATGTATTTTGGGGTATCATCTCATTTTATATTTGTTGCAAATTCTCAAAACGGTTCACCTAATAAAGTGGTTTCATTAACTTTAGTTTTATCATACTATGGATACATGCCATCCAAAACGCAAATCATAGCCTTCTAGATCTAGTAATCTTGTATCTCCTAATATCACCTGTATTATATTGTAGAAAGAAAATGAGGAATAGACAAAAATGGTTAAGATATGCTGATTTATTAGAATATTCTACAGATGATATCAAATTAAAATCTAGAGAAGACTTGGCACTAGAAGCCAATTGCCAGTGGTTTTCGTATTTGCAACTCCCAGAGACATTTAAAGATAAGAAACTTAGATTTTGAAATGGAACTATGTACAAATGAGGAACAGTTATTGCTAACATTTAGAATCTTTTGTTAAAATTGGAAACAGAAGATGAACTACGGTAATTAAAAATTGTATGATAATTTGATCAAAAAAGGTTCAATATAACATACCAGTTGGTCAGTGGCAAAACATATGGATAAAGGGTTTTGCGTTATGTTACAAGCTCCAAGAGAACTTTTACAAAATGATGCACTTCTCTCCAGATAAGTTGGCTCAAATGTATAATGGATCTCCAAATAGTTGCTGGCAGTATAACATTGAAACACTTTTGCTACTTTTGGTGGACTTGCAAAAGAGGAGGCAATATAGAAATGAAATTAGTAATGTAATTCAAAAAATCATGAAAAGTGTTTACAATTCAGACCAGAAACTTTTTTGTTAGCATGTATGGATAAAACATTGGAAAAATCATATGGTGTTTTATTGTTATGTTTGATAACAGCAACAAGATCTCTAAATGGACTTTGGACTTTGCTGCCAGTCATTAGCATAGGAAGGACCCTACAGTATAATATCCACAAAAGAGGAATGGTTGATAAAGATGGCAAAACTAGCTATTATGGCCAAGTTAATAGCCCTCGTGAGAGAAAAATCACTGAAGAAATTCACCTATAAATGAAAGCCTTTTATAGACTTTTCGCAGGAAATGGAGAAAACCCCAAATTTGACTCATGGATTTGAGAATTATTTTTTTTAATTTTAAAAAAATCTTTCTACTTTTTTGTGGGAAAATAAACATTATATTACTGGCTGGAGAATTCTGGCAGTTGAAGTCCACAAGTCTTAAAGTTGCCAAGTTTGGGGACCCCTGTTATAGAGCAAGCAGAAACTATTGGAGATAGGCAGAACCTCAACACCAGACTCAAGCTAGGAAGGCCTTGATAGACTACTTGACAACCCATGACCCATCTTTTTTTCCATATAGAAATATAGAACAGTACTGTTTCCCCTCACACCATGTCCCTCAACAGAGAGCATGTGAAAAGGACTCCTCCTCCTTGGCTAACTCACGGAATTTCCTGAGCTTTGCTGGTGGGGGGGAGAACAAAGGAGCCATGGGCCACTTTGGACTGCTCCCCACTCCCCATCATGTCACCAAAAGCCCTTCAGAGAAGAACTCACCTGTTGACCACGAGGGTCCCTCAGCCAGCCCTGCCTCACTATCCCCTGTCCTTCCCTAACTATTCACTGCTGTTAAGAGCTTTTAAAATTCAGCCTCTATTCCGAAGCAGCCAATTGATGCTCACAAATTGGACTTTTCTGCCAGTCATTTGGACACAGTGGCCAAACGAAGGCTGAAAATAGGGCAGGGATATTGTCCATCACAATTATGTGACTGTATATGATTGCCACAGTGAGACAGTGTAGGAGTACAGTAGTGACAAAGCAATCACAACTATGCCCATTGTCAATCCTACAGGAGTAATGGGTCCCAATTTTGGACACATTCTTTATGTTAGCCCATTTGACCTGCATTGATTCAAAAATTGTTGCCCTATGATATACTGTTTCATCTAAGTAAAAGTTACAAAAAACAGGTGAGTTTTATGAGTATATAGATAATCAGCAACAATAGCTCAGAGTCACTTTATCAATGAGATAGGTGGCATATAAATTAAAAAAATAATAAACAAATGTAAAACAATACAATACAGTACAATAAAATACAATGAACACAATAAAAATAAATAAAAATCCTAATTACGCTAGCCAACTGGTAATAATTAAAGCGATACAGATTATCCAGATATATTCCATCTGGTTTTCTTAGCTATACTGTAGAAGTCATTTCTTCTGGGATGATTTTTCAATTTTGAAGTCCTACACAAAGCCCTGATTTCTGGTGGTCTCCCATCTAACTGTTGACTAAGATCTGCCTAGGTTTTTACTTTATATCAACCATATTTATAGTTGTCATTTTTCCCCTGACAGGGTCACTATATCATTTGAAGAGCTACTGACACAGGAAATTAGAGCTGTCACTTTTCTTGTCTACACCAGAAAAGGCTTTAATTTTCTTTCTGGCTGGAGAAACCCATTAAAAGCAACAGAGCAGTCCACCCCTTTGTCACAGAGATATGGTAGCCTTTGTTTAAAAATGAGAATCAAATAAAACATTTTTTTAAAAACCACCCATCAACTGAAATATAATCTAGAAAACTATGCCTTGCGTCAATTAACATTAGTGAAGCTAGCCTTGATTTATACCAAGTTTTAAAAGGGGTGGGGGGGGGGAGAATCCTCCCTCTTAAACATAATATGTATCTCCATGGAAACAGAGGCCTGGACTAAGACAGGGAGTTTGTTAATCAAGAAGTGGGGGGGAAATCTAGTGGTCTGTAAAGGTCTTTGTAAATCACATAAAGGTTGGCCAATCCAGCAGAAGAACTGCAAGAATGTTAACACGGCCATGAAAAAAATCACACCTTGTGCCTCTGTCTAGGCCTCCCTGTTAGTTAACAAGCCCAAACTGGCCACATATGGAGTCCCAACAAAGACACACTTTTCTGTAGTGCTACAATAATGCACTCGTGGGAGAGTCAAACTTGCAAAAACTCCAAAGTTGTTCCTTTTCTGCCCCAAGAGTTTTTGTACAGAAAAAAAGTATAGGTGTGCATTTAGATATAATTCTCGCAAAGATAAGTGAGGCAGTAAAGCTTAGCTGAAACCAGTTGTGATCTCCCCCACCCATTAAAATCACAATAACCAAAATTCAGCAGCAAATCATCAAGTTCTAACAGCACAATTTTTAAAGTTTTGATTTTTGTGTGCTTGTTTTAACAAATTAAGATCTGAGATAGGTGTGTAAGGCTCAAGTATGTCTTATAAATATTTGGATTAAATACACATGCATGCACTTGCCCAGCTTAAACATTTCATGAGTTCCCTTTCTAGTAATGTCATCACTGCATCCTCTTAGAGTACAAGGACTCTATAGATATTTTATTTCAGAAAGCTGTCCTACAGATTGATTTAATTTAATTATTTATTTTCAAGGTTTTTGCTCTTGAATTTCCTTTTCTAAATATAAACATAAAAGAATTTTTTTTGTAATCCTTATGGACCTCTTTCAAGTTGCTCCTTTTGTTTCCAAGAAAGCACAGGTAGTCCTCGACTTACAACAGTTCCTTTACTGACTGTTCAAAGTTATAACAGTACTGAAAAATGTGACCATTGCTGCATCTTCCTGGTCATGTGATCAAAATTCAGACCCTTGGCAACTGACTCATATTTACGGCAATTGCAGTGTCTTGAGGTCATGTGATCCCCTTTTGCCACCCTCTGACAAGTCAATGGGGAAGAACAATCCTAATAAGGGCAGTGATTCAACTGTGGCAAGAAAGCACATTAAATGGGGCAGGATTTACTTAACAACTGTCTTAATAGCACAAAGTTTTGGATTCAATTGTGGTCATATGCTGAGGACTACCTGTATGTCCAACTATATCTTAGAAGCTTATTTTTAATTTGAAAAATATGCAGCCCCCAACCGCATAAAAATAGTATCTGCCTATTTCAGGCTTTAAGAGAGGGAATGAATGACTTGTCAATTTAAAAACAAACAAAAACATGTCCCAGTGTTAAAAAAAATATTGTATTATGAAGGTAGAGCTAGAACCAATCAAACTCACTTTTCTCTATAGTTCCTAACTTTTAGAACAGCCTGTCTGCAGTGGTCTATTTTAGACATAAATTGAATCTCATTGGTAGAAAAAAAAGTTCTGGAAATGTGTTAGAAGGTTCAATTAAATATGCTTATTTTCCATCTCTGCTCATACAAAGTACTAGAGCTCAGCATCAAAGACTGCATCCAGAAAGTGTAAGTTGCACTTAAATCAATATAAAAAGCAAAAGTTAATCAGAAAGAGTCCCATGGGCTACATAAATATTACGTCTGGAAATTGTTTATATACTTATTAAAATATGGTTTTTTTTCTGAACAGATGTACTTCTAAACAAACTTGAATATGATCTCTTATAAATGAACCGTATAAAAACATGAAGGAAAAAAAAAACCCTTACCAATTGCTTGGCCCCAGTTTTTACTTTATGGGGAAATGAACCAGATTTTTAATTACAAAACTAACAGCACATGTTGGCTGTAAGTAAAAGTTCCAACTTAGGGTTACACTTTTAATGACATTAATTATTGCTAAACGTGCAATGTGCGGGATCAAATTGGCACCAGATGTTACCCCAATCTGTGTTCTTGTTCTTCTTCTCCATTAGTGTCTTACAAGCAGATAAGCTTGATCTTAAGCCTGCTTTCCAGCAAGAATTTCTTTAAACCAGAGTTTCTCAGGTTCCAGATGGGTGGATTTCAATTCCTACAGCCATTGGGAGCCACACACAGATAAATAATTAATAAATGAACTCACCTTCTAGCATTGCCCTACTAAGAATTTGGGGAAGTGAAATTGCAAAAGTTGAGAAACAAGATTTTAAGCCAAGGATGTCCAACCTTGACAATTTTAAGACTGGTGTACTTCAACTTCTACTTGTGGGAGTTAAAGTCCACAAGTCTTACAGTTGCCAAGTTTAGACACCCCTGTTTTAACCTATACATTCTTTATCCTACAGGTATACATAATGAGACCATCAGTATGAATATTTGCTGTCATATTGTAATTATAAAAGTACTAGAAGGGGTGCAGATATGGGAAGTTATCATTAAATTTATATAATCATTTACATTAATTTTAGATTTTTACCTGACCCCACTTATTTTCTGGAGTGCAGCTCTTTACCTGAAAATATTACATAACTGGCTTTATATATCTTTAAGAAGTATTTGACCACACATCCCATCCTAGCCCAGCCTAGGAATGGAGTTATGGTCCAAGGACAAAAGGAAAGCAGTAAGATGGAAAAATCTGCTTTAGCTCTATCGAATATGATCCTTCTGCACATCAGACAGGCAGGCAGTCAGTAGGATGGAATAAAGGAGAATGCACAAATCCCAGGAAATCACCTGCAAGATGAGGCTTGCATTTGCTACAACAAAGCCAAAGGAATAAAGTGAAAAGGATGCCTGCCGCATTACTACTTACAATGCCCCCTAGAATCCAGCCAAGAGCCACCAATTCATACGCCTTGGGGGTGAAAGTGCCTTCCTACATTCCCAGATAAGGAAATACTCAGCAACAAGCTGCAATCCTTCAAGAGGTTAACAAAACAGGTCTGGCACCGACCATGTCCTTAGCATGCCCACTGTGGCACTCTGTGCCCTGTTTTCAGTTTAGCTTTACTGGCACTAGACACCCCATTGGCTTCCCTTTAAGTTACTAGAATATCCCTAAGGTCAAAATATTCTGGGGCATTGTGGGAAAGTTAATGGAAGAGCCAGGTTCACTTAACAACTATGTTACCAAACAATTGCAGTGATTCACTTAACAACTGTGGCAAGAAAGGTCATAAATTGGGGCAAAACTCACTTAACATATGTTTCACTTAGCAATATAAATTTTGGGCTCAGTTATGATTGGAAGTCAAGGGCTAGCTGTACAAGGATTTGGCATGAAAGTAAAATTCAGGAAACAAAAAAAGTTCAGGAGAAAAATGGTCTCTCCATCCACTTTTTTTCTAGATTTCTTTTTGGGTTTAACTGGGAATAATTTACTTAAGTAAGACCTGAGACAGACAAGAGATAAATATTCACAATATCATACCTCTCTCCCAGATCCTTTCCTTTCTCAGCTGAGAAACATCAAGCAAGATATATATAACTGCCCCTCTCTTTGCAACAGTAAATCTCTTAGTCCATTTCTTGGAAGTCTGTGTAATCCACTTTTGGCCTTCCAATGAATGGTAAATATTTCTTTTTCTATCAAGCTTTTGATCTGCTGCATTCATTTCTCTCTTAGTCCACATTTTATGTTCAAAGTATATTATCTAAATGAAACTGGCTTTATTGATTCAATATATACTACAGTATCCAAACTGAGTTGAACACATGGTCATTTTAAGGACAAGCCCATGCAATTTTCAGGACAATAATGCAGAAGTTATTGCTATTCCTATCTTACCAAAACTAGGCAGCCTTATTTAAGCGTCTTAACGAAAAATCTAATAGCCATTTTGGTTTTCTTCTGAAGATAAAGTGGGATACATTTAAAATTAAGCAATTAAATTAAGTGCGTGTGTGTGTGTATAGAGAGTGAGTATGTGTGTATGAGAAAGAGAGAAAGAGAGAGAGGGAGCGAGGGAGGGAAGGAGGGAGGGAGGGAGGGAAAGAATAATCATTATTTTCATTGTTATATGTTTGAATGACTTTTGACTGAAGCTTCAAAAGCCAATAGTAGACTGCTGAGTAGACCTAATTATAAAACTCAGTATTAATTTATAAACTACAGCAGCCAGATTAGGTGATTCACATTATCTTAACATGTAATGACACTCCATGTTACTGAAACAAGAAGGCAATTATGTTCACAAAAGATTGATAGGCCTTTTATCTAAACTGGTTGTTTCCAGTCTGGCATCCTCCAAATATTTGGGATTGCAACTGCTATGAGCCCAACCAATGTACACAAAAATCATGAAGATGGGGATTGTAGTATAAACCAAATGAAGAGCTGCGTTGAAGAAACTGGTTTACAGGCACATTCAACAAACATTCATCATTATATGCACGAAAGAGGAAAAACTTGGCTGTTTGGTATTAAAACAACCTACACATTCTGAAGAATAGGTTTACCTTGCTTGCTACTGAATAACAAGACATACACATTATGAGAAAAATTGATAAATTAGTACATATTTTAACATACTTTGGCTGAAGTTAGCTCAGATTAAATTTAAATGGAAATTTTATAATATTCCCCCACTCACAAATTCCAGCTTAAAAAGGTCAATTGCACTTTTCTAAATGTCCCTAGTGGCTACTGATTAGCAGCAGTTTTGAATAAATTCTTTGTTAATCATATGACAGTAGAGTATTTACAATAGTTTCTTGGTTTTCAGAAAATTCTTACAGGAGGAAGGGGGAAGAGGATAAAATATTATATGCATTCATGAAACTAATATGACACCCTAATATCTCATGTCCAGATCTGCACACATGGACAGAGGCTACAAACTTCCAAGTTAAAGCTATAAATCACTTTATTCAGCATAGTTCCTTCCATGTCCTGGAGCAGATTTCTCAACACTCTTATGGGAACTGTAATTCAACACAGCTAGAGGGCACTAAGTGTAAAAAAGATAAATAAATAGATAAAACTCCAGCTAAATAAAAAATTAGAATAAGCCTAACAGGTGCACGGTTCAGAATAAATATAAACCAGTAAATTTATGGTCTGTGTGTGTGCACACACATCCGTGTGTACTTAAATGCTTGTTACTTAGCAAGAGACTAGAAACAGACTGCCTGCCTCCAAAAAAGGAATCAAAAGCATGACTTTTAATTGAAAGCAGACTGGAGAGACTATCTGCTTTTATGTTTGCGAAATGAATGCAAAATTGGGGGGGTGGGGGGGTGGCATAGCTTTTTTTTTCTTTTCTTTACAGTTCAAACAAGTAGTGTTAAAATGAAAAAATAAAGGATACTTTGTACTTAGCAGAATCCCACCCATATCTATTCAAAAGGAAGTCCCATTGAATTTTGTGAGACTTGCTTACGGGTAGAACAGAACTAAACTCACAAAGAATAACTGATATTTATCTAGATGCCTGGGAACTCTGACGATCCTGAAATCCAAATGATTTTTAATGATCACCACTGTGCCTGCTGAATGAGCCTGTGTAAATCACAAGCCTGCGTCTTCCTCGGTTCCGGCATAGTTGCACATTAAGAACAGAATTAGCCCCAATTCAGAAAGCGCGGCGCGGCGAGGGGGTGAGTGGGAAAACCATAGTAAAAAGAACTTATTTCCAGCAGTTTCTTCCCACCCCACTCCACCAAAAAATTGAAGCAGTTTTGCATTTCCCTCCCCCCCCCGCCCATCCCCCGCTGTCTGGTTTCATTTCCACTTACAGGTATCTTTCCGGATTGAATTGATGGTGCAGAGCTACTGAGAATCCGAAGTAACTGTCGGGAGTTTTGCCTTTCTTAAGAACTACAAACTTAGTGTCCAGGTTGAAGGCAGCGCATCTTAGAGGGGCAAGAGTCAGCCACAGGGCGTATCCCAAAAGCAGAAGCGGGCGCCCCCAAACCCGCTTCCTTTGCTCAGGGGCGATCAGGAGAAGCTGAAAGTGCGTAGGGGCCATGGCTTGCCAAATGAATTTCCCTCCTGCCAGTGAGCGCCCGTGCAGAATGTGGCTGGCTTGCTGGGAAAGCCGATACAGAATACCGCTGCTGCTTGGGGAATGTTTTCTCCCGCTTGCTGCTCAGTTCTTCGCTCGCAATGAAGACGCCCCAGTTTTCTCCCCGCCAAAGGTTTGATTCTAGTGCTTCTCTGGGCGGGTAATTAAAGGGAAGCGCGCGCGCGTCGTTACCACCCCTCCTGCTTCTCCTTTCTCTCCACCTTGCACACAGTCTAATCGGCTGGTTCTCCAGCACTTTTCTTCCGGGGGAAAAGAAACAAGAGCTTATGATCTCTTAAAGGGCCCGCCCAGGTTGGATACCTGCCCAGCACACAAAAGGAGGAGGAGGGACTGATGTATAGCACTTAAGGTGTTGGGCATAAACTCAGGGAGCCCGATTTCAAATTCAGCCCCGATCGTGGATATCCCAGTACGTTGTTGCTTCTGATGACCGATCTACCTTATAGGGCAGCTGTTGGGAGTAGAATGGAAGAGGACTGGCATATAGAAAATGTAATGCTACATTATTATAGTGCTAATCATAATGCTTATAAACAAAAGAACACCTCAGCAAAACAATGGTTATAGATAGCAGGGTATGTTTGGATACTTATTTATATTGGGAGGCTGGAGCAATATGAGTGATCTATGGAAGCAAGGATTTATTATACACTATAACAAAAAAGATGAGATATAACAAAAAAAAATTAAAAGTCATGTTTTTAATTTCACCAGAAATAAAGGAGATTTATGCAAGATTTATTTCCTAAGCTAGACAGACAAACAGGGCTCTATCCAAAGTATGGTTCAGTATATGAAATGATCAAATAGAAAAGTACTTTCCATTCAAACAAGGAAAACAAACCAATTAAAGCATACTATACAGAATTCAATTTTCCTAACTCATTTCTATATAATGGGAACCATTCCTTGAGGCATGGAGAAAGTAACTACACGATCACAGAGATCAAGCAGAGGAGAAAGACTGTAGAAGTTTTGAAAGTGATTTCAGTGTAAACAAACTTTCTCATCAAAGAGGAGGAGGGTAAAACTTGGTTTACTTTAGCCTAGTTTAGCCAATAAGAACAGATTCCGGCATTTTTATGACATTGTTACTTTTCTGGTAAACTGCATAGGAAGCACTTGGAATTAAAATTTACCATATGAACCTTCCATTTTCACTAGCCATCCCAGTGATTTACCGAGAAAGACTATTGTATATGGCAATCTTCAAGGAGATTGAGTCTTGCCCTGGTACCCACACTGCATCTGAGAAACTCTTGAGAAGTAGGTTGGGGTGAGAGAGACAATGATGGCTTCTAAATTATCCCAGAAATTTTTATGACCCAACAGGGAGGTAAAATTAATTATTTATTGATCATCTTCCCTGTATTAGCTATCAAATCTAAATTACAAATCTTGTCTAGTTCTAGTTTTCTGGTTCTAGAATTGAGTCCTGACTCTATTACCTAACCTTGAAATACCATCTGAATTTAAGGATGATGAGATTTTGTCTCTTTTGAGTTAATAATGTTCATTTCTGGAAGGGCAGAAGCTGACAAGATGGGAGAAAGGCCCTTGGGATATTACAGAGAACCATTATGTCAATATATTTCAGTGTTAGGAAATGAAAAGCCAATTACCTGTTGATTTGTAAAGTTAGGAGATGACAACTATGAGGCCTGGAAAATAAATGATATGTAGACTTTAATCCTATGTAGGTAACATACATAAGAGCTTCATTCTAATCTGCAACAAAGAAACTAATCTAGTTGTGTTATGTTGCTGAGACTTCGGCTAAGCAAGCCAGTTTTTGAACAAGTGCCTGGAGAACCAAAATTTTCAACTGTGTGAAATCTTGTTTAAAACAACCATTTAAAACAACCATTTGTTCATAGTTAATAGATCAGTTTAAAACAACCACTTGTTCATAGTTAATAGATCAGTTTTATTGATTTTGTTGAAGTGTTTTGTTGAAGTTGAAGTGTTTGTTTTATCTGAAATGGCACCTGCAATTTCACATTTTGCTTACAATTTTTTTTAATGTTTATGACATTAATCCTTGAATTCACTTTCTAAAATACAGTTACAGAATCATAACCCCACATCATTTATTCTAAGGACACTGGTATCGGTGTTGATAAGGACAGGGATAAGATCAGAGCACAGCTCCTGTTGGCCACTTAATCTATTGATTGCGTGTAGCCTGCAGTTACTAGGCAATGTCCTCAAGATTGTGAAAAACAGTTTGGTGGACAAGGCATCAGGTACCAGGCTAGAAACTGGGAAACCATGAACTCTAGTCCCACCTTAGGCACAAAGTCATCTTGGACAAGGGACTTTCTCTCACTCCTAGAAGGCAACCACTTCTGAAAAAGTGCCAGGAAAAATGAAGGAACTTATCTAGATAGTCTCCAAGAATCAGACACTGGGGGGAAATATGGGGGGGGGGGGGTTGGATCTGTCAGTCATTACTTGCTGATTGATTGAGCAGGCCTATAAACCCCCATGGAGTCAATTATCCTGTATTAAAAAGAGCCAGTATTCTAGCCAACAGGTATCCTTTGCTGAACTCCTCTTACTCTGTCTCTTAACATTCAGACAAAACTGACTTTCTCTTGTTTGATATCTGTTCTGGTTTTGAAGATGTAATCAAAACCAAAATCATCATAAAAATTCATCACACAGGGTATTCTATGCTCTCCATAGGCTCTTTGGAAAGTTCAATTTTCATGTATAAGTCAGGGTAGTGGGAGCTAATTTCTGAGGGAGACTGCTCCATTAAATGAAAATTTGAGGTTATTATGGATGATGGTCCCTTTTGTATGATGTTCTGGTTTCTGATTATTTTTGCCTCCAGATTCCTGAAACTCTTCCTTTCTGCATTTTATGGTATTATTTTTCTAATAACCCCTCCAGATTCATAATAATTTGGAATTATTTATGTATTTCATAATAAACAAATGGTTCTGAGAAGCAAAGCCCAAAAGTCTTTGGAGCAGAATAAGCTTAATCATGAAGGATTATTTCACTAATGTGTTGCATTTCAATTATCTTAAACTGATTCTGGAAAAAGCAGTGCTGACTTAGTGAGAATCAGACTGCATGATTATAATGTTCTCTGTGTGGGATTGCCATTAAAGACAGCTCAGAAAAACTGATGCATTTAATACCTGGATAGTAAGATTACCGTTAGAAGCAATGTGGTCAGCATATACTGCGTGCATGGTCTTGTCAAATATAGACAGCAAATCATCTGTTTAACCTGGAAGAAACTAGAGAATAATGAACAGAGAAAAATTACGAGGAGACCTTTTGGGACACAGATCATACATTGGGATGACAAAATGTGGACTTTTAGTCAAAAATAAATAAATGAAAGACAAATGTCTACATTTCTTCTGTTCTTAAGAACCTCTTTTCCTCCAAATATCCATTTGTGCAATATTTGATTTCTTCAAATGAAGAATGAAGTGCATTAATGGTTGCTGATATTTTCTGCTTGATAATGTTATGATTTCACCAAGACCTAAGAGGATTTGAACGGAGGGAGAATAAATGCCCTAAAGTCAAGAGGAATATTCTTGATGTTTCCATTTTTAATTAGAGAACCTTGAATAAAACATCACCCAGAAGGAATGAATTCCTAACCTGAAGTGCTATATTATAAGCTTTTTTTCTCTTCCTTTATATTCATCTCCATAAATAGTCTTCCAGCACGTAATTTCCAAAGGGAGCATATCCAGGCTCCAAGCCAGCTTGAGAGCCACATCATCTGATTTAGAAGCTCTGTTGTTTCATTGTTAGATATATAAGAATAGATTGCAAAAAGCAATTTGCACATGTTCAGAAATACAAGAAGGCCTGGTCCTAAGTTTCTTTCTTTTTTTTTGTAAATTTTATTTGAGTTTTCACAAAGAGAAAAAAAATACAAATAAAACATCTTTTTTGAAAGCAGCGTAATCCCAGGTTACGTTTCTTCGTACAGACACAAATTCAGGTTCATGCTCATTTTTATATTCTATTCCATATCTTATTACTATTTTACATTTTCTGCATAGCTTCTCCCCTCTTTTAATTTTCTCAATTTTATTTTAATTAACTCATCTCAAATTCAAATCATTGTATTTATATTTTTTGTCTGTCCTGTTTCAATTATCTATTATCTTTTCTCATTAAACAAAATTTCTCCTGTAGTTATTGATTGGAGTATGACACCTTTATATCTTTTCCCTAAAGTTGTAACATTCAATATAATACATAACTTCCATACGGATTCTGCTTGGTACATTCTTAAAATACACACTGTATTCTTAAAAAAAAATGTATATAATTAAAACAACACATTCCATTCCAAGTCAATTCTATCATTAATATTAATATTCATTAAAGTCTTAACATCTTTAACATTACTTTTCAATTAAATATCATACTTCTATGGGAACAATTATAAGCTTTCCATAGTTAATTCCCCCTCCCCTTCACTTATATTTTATAAATCATTAACTAATTAAAATGTTCTCGTTCCTTCCTAATTCAATTTTCTCATTTATTTTATTTCACTTATTTTATTCACAAACATTTCACTAAATTACACTAACTATTTTATTCCTCATTTTAATCATATGTTGTTTCCAATTTTCTAAAGTTATTTCTATTACTAATATAACAATACAATCTTATGTACCTTTACAGAATCCCTTTTTCAGTTAGATTTTCACCCATTATTTCTAAATAGGTCCTGTTTCTCTATATCTTGCTCCGGTCCTTTGTAACTTCTTTTCCTTTCCTTCTTCCCTCTCTTCTTCTCTCTCCCCTTTTTACCCCCTTGTCTCTCTACCTCTATTTCTCTCTTCTGTATTCCCCTTTTCTGTTGCTTTCCAGTATTATACTTATTTTTCGAATTATTTTTCTTTTCTTTGGTTGTTTTTTTTAAGTCTTAAATTCTCCATTCTCTTTCCCCCCTTTCCTTTTTCTTCCCCACATAAAATTACTTGTTCATTAAAGATGGCTTCTTCTTTGTCCCAGTCTTCTTGTTTTGCAGTCTTTTCTTGTTGTTTCTCATAGTCCCAAATCTCCATTTCTAAGAATTGAAAAACGAAGCCAAAAGAACCCTTCCCTTCTTGTGCATCTTCTTTGTACTTTTTAAGTTCCATTTTCAATTCATCCAGAAGTGGTGCCATTGTATAAATTTTTAAACAACCACCCGATTGATTTTAGTCATTCAAATATAATAACCAAAAATCCAAAGATCACCAAATAATCCAAATACACGCAAGCTGTTTCTTTTTTGCTCTTTTTTTCACTTTCTCTTCCTGGGGTTACTATTTAGTTGCAAAGTTTCAGTTAAAATGTATCTTTTAGAAGTCTTGTTGAAGTTTTACTTTAGATTCTTTTTAATTCCAGGCAGTCTCCTCCCTCTTCCAGATCCTGCCCTTATTCTTTTTCTCTCCCTTCCTGCTTATGAAAAATAAAGTTTTAATGTCCAGAAATCTTTATTATCCCTTTGGCATTTTGTTTTATTTTCAGCTTAATTGCCTATTGATGTCAAAGCAGATTTTTCCGATTTCTTATTTAAGTCTCTTAGTTGTCAGTATAGGGAAGGAGAGAGAAGAGGAAAAAAAGCCAAACCTTTCCCTTTTCACTTTCCTTCGCTGCTTCCGACTCTTCTTTGGGAGCGATGTTATTTTTTGTAAGTTTAAATTCCAGAGTACCTTGGTTGTTGCTTTTACAATTTAACCTAGTCAGCCAAAACTTTCACTTCTTATCTTCCTCCTGCACATTCTTTTCCGGTCGAGTTCTTCTTTGTGGTGGCCATTTCTGACCACTGCTGCAACCACCTTCAGGAAAGAGAGTAATGGCCAGCTGAGGAGGAGAGATGCGGCTCTCCTCGACCCTGCTGGCCGTCTCCCCCCTCTTCACCACCTCTACGGGGTGGCTTAGCCCCGAAGCCAGCCGGCTCGGGGCGCTCCAGCGGCGAGCCCAGACAGAAACCACACACGATCACGGATTTCTGTCTGTCGCCGAAGCCCTTCAAACCGGAAGTCTGGTCCTAAGTTTCAAACATATCCAGGCATTGACTATCAATAAATGTATAAATATATAAAGGATTTTCCACATATGAACTTGATTAGCCTGTAATCTTCTCTTCATGTTCGGATTATAATTCACATCAGCCTCAGCCAACATAGTTTATAATCAGAGACACATCCCTAGTTGGGAAAGCTGAAAAACTATCTGACACCAAGACAGATGATATAAAAGATATTTGGAATATCATTTTGAATTTCCTTAGATGCCATTAAACTGTTATTGGTAATTTTAATTATCATTTATTTCTTATCCACTATTTTTATCCTACTACTTACTTGCTATTTCACCTGCTTTTCCTTTTGCGGATTTCTAAAATACTGTCATGGCCCTGGTGGAGACTGACTCTGAGGAAGAGGAGGAACAGCTAACAGGGAATGGGAGTGTGGCTCCAGAGGTGGTGGAGGAGGCTGGGGGAGGGCAGAGACCGGCTGAGCAATCAGAGGAGGATCCATGCCCATCCCCTATCCATCCTAGGTCACACAGGGAGGAGAGGATCAGGGAAAAGCGAGGTCTACTCAGGAGGAGATTACCATAATCCTCCTTGTGACTTGCAGCTGGGAGCTATGTATATAAGTTTGTAACTGCATAGTCGGAATTGCTGGAGTCAAAGTTTAGTGTTTACTTTGAAAGAGGTTTATCTTTGCTGGCATTCTTCCCATGGACTCTCCTCAGTTATCTTCCTGGAATGTATGATTAATTATCTTGGCTTGCTTCAGAACTCTCGTCAATGCAGTTTGTTTTGGTTTTCTTTTTGCCTCATTATTTACTTTTGTGACTTTAAACTGTGCCTAATAAAACAGTGAAGTTAAGTTGAAGGCATTACCGGACTTTAATGTATGTTTTGGGTTTTGGGTTATTTTGAGAGACTACTGGTCATCACAAATACATTTTAAATTTTACTTGTCCTCTGCACGTCTGATGGGTTTGAAACAAAAGTTATGTAGTTACTTGCCTACCACATCTAAATTATATTAAAGTAACCAAAGTATCTTTACAATCCTCAAGGCATGCCACAACTTTTGAGCACCTGTAATATTTGAAAATTGAAAGTTGAAAAAGTTGACACGCCCTAAATTAGGAAAGATGGGAGTTATAATTCAACATAATTGGAAGGCATCAGATTGAGATGATCTTCCATACTGATTGTCTACTGCAGCAGCATCCAAGAGTGATTTCAATGAGTAAATGCCCTATCACAAACCCCAGAGTATAAACTGAACAATTAAGGCTTTGCACTAAAAACAGCTCATACATTCATTAAGCTGCTGGAACATCTGAACTGAAGTATATTTAAAACATAAGAAATTCCAGTATTGTAAAGCAAGGTACTCTTCAGATGATATATTTTATATCAAAGGTGAGGAACCTGAGGCTTTCCAGATATGCCAGATATTTTAAACAAAATTGTTCATCATCTCTTGCCATTGGTTATGCTGCTGGTGCTGGTGGTATCATTCAACAATGTCTGAGAGTTTATTATAGATATGGTCATGGTATGACTAAGCCTTCCTTATCAATACCTGGGAAGAAAATGTTATTTTTTCTGAACTGTGCGATGATTTATCTCCACCAATCTAGTTTAACAACACTTTTAGTCAATAAAATTGTTGTCCTGTAAATAGCCAAATCAAGATATACAGCCAGGATTCAGAAACAGAATTTCCCAGTCATTGATAAGTTTCTGCAGACTTCCCCCCTCCCCCTACTATAACTAGCTATCTTCAAATCAATTTCTGCCCATTCCTTGATCTCTTTAATCTCTTAAATCCATTTTATAGCTATGTACATCTTTCACATCTTTGAAACACAATAGCAACATTTCTCAACCTTGGCCACTTTCAGATGTGTGGACTTCATCTTCCAGAATTCCCAGTCAGTATGTCAGAATTGTGCAGCAGTTAAAAATCTGTTAGTAAAGTTTTGAATTTTGAATTTATCATTCCCTTTAAAAAGTTAAATTCTGCCTTTTTGAAATACAAGTTCAGGTAGTCAAATCTCTGACTTTTTCTTTTAGGATTGATGGACAAAAGGGAAAACAATGATGGTTAAGGAATTCTGGGAATTGAAGTTCACACATTTGAAACTGGCCAAGCCTGAGAAACACTAATGTGTAATGTTTACTCCAGGTATAGTATCACCAGAACAGCACACTTTGCTAAATTCAGTAAAAGCAAAAACAAAATCATGTTGCCAATCTTTTTCCTTTTGCTACTTAATTTTAAACATGTATTCTGGGACAGATGTTTGGAGTTCCAAAAACAGGATCTGGAACCACAGGATTCCTGCAGACCATGAATGCTTCACCTCTCAGGTTTTAAGAGGAAACATTTTTCTTTCGCGATTTTGCACATCAAACACCCTTTCAAAGTTGTTTCATGAATAATAGAACAAAAGAAAGCAAACTCTCAAGTTCACTAGCATTAAGACTCTAGCATTAATTGCTTTTAGTGTCAAAGAAAGACCCAGGCTATGCTCATCCAGGTAAAGAGATTGTAAATAATATTCCCAGCATTAGAAAGCAGAGTGTTTTGCCCATTGCCAGACTTACTCTGTCCCTTTGTATTATATCAGAATCATTTTAACCTGGATTAATTTGTATTCAAAGATGATATTTGTCCCGTCTGCTTAATTTGAAAGGGCATACACACACATTGCTAATCACTTCCCTTTTAAATTCACACAGTGCTCAAATGGACAATGCAATTTCTCAGATTGTTTTGTCGTGAGGCATCCATTTTCTGTTTCATTCCCAAGATGCCTGATAATGTCATGCAAATGTCAGTTGGGGGCTTTGAGCTCACCTTATTGCTGTTTGTAAGAGAGGAAATGATACAGAGGAAAATAATGTTTTCTTTGCCACATCCTTCCATCATTCTGAGCCCTTCCTGGATGCATTCTGAAAAAGTCCAGTGGAGGGAATTCTATCACAAGGTCTTTCTTTGAGATGTGATAGAAATGTTATAAGCCAAGGAATCTGCTAAAAGCTATGGGAGAAATGATTGTGCAATGCAAAACAGGACATTTAATATACCTGCTTGGGCACTCAGTTACAAAGTGCAAAAGCACATCCGTTTACTGAAGCTTATGTTCAGTCAGAGGTTCTGGACCCTGCATTATGAATGGCAAAGAGTGTATTGTCACTTTGTAATTTCAGGAAATTTATGTGGATTGTTAGCAATTCACCTTCCTGAGGTATTCTGTCTCATGGAGGAATGATGCTGAATATCAATCTCAATAGCTTCTCCATAAGCTTATGAACTTGCTAGAATGTGCTTTCATGAGATAGAGCATATTACAAGTGATCCTTGTCTTACAACTGGCAAAGTTACAACCTACTTGAAAATTCTGGATCCAAAGTTCTGACAGTTGGCAATACATCCACATTTAGCTTTGAGCACTTGGCAATACATCCACATTTAGAGTTGTTTGCTGCATCACATGGTCATGTGATTACGTTTTACAACAGTTTTGCTGAAAACAGACACTTCCTGCCAGTTTTAGGCAAAATCATGCCCTAGCAAGTAATGGTTTGTTTAACAATTGTGGTATTCACTTAACAATTCACATTACAGCCACTACATTCTTCAACAACTGCTGCAAAATGTTGCCCAACTGAGTCAGTCATGTGACCAACATGTTTCATGATCATTATGATTTAAAAACATTATGGGCCGGCTCCATTACAGTCATTAAACAAAGACTACCTGTAATTAAAAAACAGGGCATTGCTGTAATGAAACAAAATTCTTTTGGAGTTTTGCATATCTTAGCTCCCAGTGTGGATTTAATCATCTAGAAAGCAATGAATTTTTTTAAAAAATGAGTTGTGTACAGCCATATAGTCATTCAGGAATCAGGAATACAAAAGCATCAAAATAGATTTTTGTTTTAATTAGGCTTTCTGCTTTTGCCTAGGTAGAATCAAGCACATTTGAAATTTATCTAAAATCAAAATTTTCACTAGCTTTATACAACAGTTGTCTGCCCTTCAACAGCAAGAAAATTATCGATTTTACTGCTTATGAACTGTTGCTTAATATGTATATCTGTTGTAATTTTGTAACTTTAATATGTTGTTTTAATGTTATGGTTTTCTCTCATAATTTTTAACTGCTAATTATAGTTTTTGATTCTATTCTGAACCCTGCTCTGAGATTGCAGTTAGAATGAAAAGTGGTTAAGATATTTTATAAATAAATAAATACCTGTTGGGTGCAAAATAGGGTCCGGTAACTGCAACAATTTTAGAGATTAATAATAAGGGCCTCTTGTGCTCTTATGTTTACAGATGACTGTCTTGTGTTGAAGTTTTCCTGCTTTAAAAGGTAATTACATATTTATTAAAGGAAGAAAGAATATGGGTTAGCACTGAGCAGATTACGTCAGCTGGCATATAGCTCACCTGACCACAGCCTTCTCCTTTATGATGCAATGTCTCAGATTTATATTTAAATCATAGTTATTATTCTATACCTGTAATGAAAATTAGTATATGTCCCATTCTGCTTTGCTTATCCATTATTTATTTTATTTCTCCCTCCTTCTCTCTCTGTGTGTATACGTGCAATACAATGGAAATCTTAATAATAAGTAATCAGTTAAAGACCAAAATCTTTATCATACAATAAATTATTTGATACAATCTGCAGTTCTGTTTTTCTAACGTTATACTCAACTCAGGATGAAAAATCAGATAATTTTATGCTTGTAATAACAACATCTTAAATTGTAATTAATATTGCTAGAATATAATAAATATATTAATTTTTCAATTAATGCTGTGTAAATATTGTCTCAAAACAGTGTAATGTATTAAGATGTGTAACAATGTAATAAAAAGGACAAAAAACAAAAATCACAAGTAAGTGAGACACTTGCTTGGAGCCTTCCCTATTCTGGTGAGCTATATTTTATGTTTCGTTTGCCAGTTTTACAGAAGTTGGAATTTCTCTTTTTGTCTATACATCAGCAACTGTTCCAATGTTTTTCTTAGGTATCTCTGGGCTGAATGAAATTGAATAAATTGGGAGACAAAAAGATAAAAAAGTATGTTTATTTAAAATGAATAAAATCAACAGGCATATGCTCGATTTCTAATTGAAGGTCCTAATTTTATTAAATATTTCAGATTTAGAATGTCTTGTGCCCAGAGCTGTTCTGTCAATAGTGGCAGAAGACTTATAGAAGAACTTGTAAACTTTAAGGCAATGACATGGGCAATCAATAAATATGTGGGGAGAAATTTAATTTAAATTCATTTTAATTTTAAGAAAAATCCCCTCTCCACACACTTTTGAAGTACTGCTCCTATCTGCCATTTAGAAATTGGTGTAATCTCCAGTTCCCCCAAAATGTGTGTACTTCTGAACAATTTTAATTTAACTAAATGAAACAAACAAAATGTTGAAAAAGTTATGAAGTTTATATAGTTACTTACCAAGCATATCTAAATTATATTAAGGTAATAAAAATATGTTTGCAATCCCCAAGGAATGTCACAACTTTTGAATACCCCTGATGACTGAAAGCAGAAAAGTTTGACACACTCTAAACATAATACCTATAAAAATGATGTGAAGTAGTACAATAATAATAATAATAATAATAATAATAATAATAATAATAATAATAATAATAATAGTAGTAGTAGTAGTAGTAGTAGTAGTAGTAGTAGTAGTAATGCCACCAGACTTGAAATTCTAGAACTAGTAAACCTTGAATTACGCCGTCTTCGGTCTGACTTAAGCATGGTATATAAAATCATACATTGCAATGTCCTACCTGTCAATGAATACTTCAGCTTCAACCATAACAACACAAGAGCACACAATAGATACAAACTCAAAGTTAACCGCACCAAACTTGATTGCAGGAAATACGACTTCAGCAATAGAGTGGTCAATGTCTGGAATACTCTACCCGACTCTGTAGTTTCTTCCCCAAACCCCAAAAACTTTAACCTTAGACTGTCTACTATTGACCTCACCCCTTTCCTAAGAGGTCTGTAGGGGCGTGCATAAGCGCACCAACGTGCCTACCGTCCCTGTCCTATTGTTTCTCTTATTCTTTTATTTTTCTTATATGTACCCATTTCATGTATTCACAACTATGTATACACTTATACTTATTATCTTGTAAACAATTGGCAAATCAAATAAATAAATAAATAAATAAAAAAACCAATAACCATTATAAGTAGGCGTCAATAATATTGATACCATTGTGATAAAGAATAATCCCCCAAATGCATTTCAACAGTTGTCTTCCTCAGCAGAATTGATCCTTTCATGCTGGTAAAAATAATCTAAATTGTTCCTCCTTCTTGGATAGCACTCTGGTCTCTTCTCTCTTGTCCAGGATTTTGTCACTGGAAACTGACCTAGCCTTGTAGGCTGCTGTGCACATACGAATGAGGGGCACAGCAATAAAGGAGGAAGCCATTGGGGTCCCAAGTATTGGATGCAGAGATGAGCAACGCAGGCCTGCTTCTGGAGACAGTGAGTAATTGGCTCAGCTGGTGCCTATTGGGCCTCTATCCACTTCTTAGAGCAGGGGTGTCAAACCTGTATCATCACATCATTGTCACGTGATGTATTGCAACTTTTCCCCCTTTTGCTAAACTGAGGGTGAGCGTGGCCAGCGTGTGATGCATCCAGCCTGTGGACTGTGAGTTTGACAGTTCTTCCTCTGCCATAGAGGACGAATTTGCCAACCAAGCTGTAAGAGATGGACCCAAACCAGCTTAGAAAACAATTCTGTTTAGTATAACTTAACACTGTGGAGATAAAACAAGATGAAACCCCTATTTCTATTATGTGAGGTCTTACAGAAAAGACAGAATGTAAAGTCAGTAAACACACTTGTATATTAATCTTATTGTAGTCTCAGTACATCTGTTTTAACAAATAGAAAAAGTTACCATTTTAGGAAGTTTCCCACTCAGTGAAATTTTTGCATCATCATCCTGGAGGTTTCCATGAATCATAAAATTGTTTGTGAAGGACATAGTAGTAGGGTGGTACTACTACTTTGAGTTACCCACATCTCATTTAGTGAGATATGCTAATTATAACGGATATGGGAAATTTATCCAAATATCTACCAAGCTAACTAACTATTTCAATTTATATAGCCACCCATCTCAGATGGTTAACAATGATTAAACACTATAAAATTATCATAGTAAAACAATATACACATAATCCTCAGCTTGGGTTAAAAAACAATCCATCCCCAACAGATCAACATAACCATTGGACAGGCTGTCCCACACATCTTGATCCCCAAGCTTGGTGGCAAAACCATGCTTTTAGGCCTTATGAAAAACCTGGACGTTAAGGAGCAATCTGATCTCTGGGAAGATCCAAGGACCAGCATAATGATAGTAAAGGCTCTCTTCATGGGGCCTGCCAGGTGGCACTCCATAATACTACTAATATAGTTTCCACTGTCATTCATTTCTATACCAGAATTAAATCAACATATGTATCCTGTTGTTTCAGCAATACACAGTTTAATCATAACTCTGAAGAACCTGAGAAATACAGAAGATTTTTCTGCCATCACCGTTTACCTTTACTTTGTTTTGCAATACATGTATGTATTTAATCAGAAATTTAGAATTTGTTGTTGACATTGTTGGAATATTACTTTGGTTGATGTAGCTGACGTAGCCAAATAGTTGTCACTTCACACACTACGCTGATATCTAGAGGAAAAGAATTGCACAATGCTATATCCAAGTAGACTAATGTCCATTACTGAACAACTGTGTTGACTATTTACCATGTTACAGACGGGAGCACAGGAAATCAAACTGTTACTTTAATCCTGATGAGCCTAAGCTTATGAACATATTTGTTCACGGTCAGGCAGATGCAAAAATATTGTTTTGTTTTGCTTCTGCTTATCATTATTTCTCCTTTCTTCCTTCCTGACTCAAAAGCTATATCTTGCTTGCATTAGGTGACCACAATATCTATTATAATATCTGAAATAAGCAGCCTTGTTCCAAAGACATGTTGAGAATTGCACTCATCTTTGAATATTTCCTCCAGATCACTCCTGGATTTCTGCCCACTGTGGTTAATTGTCTTTTTGAGCTGTTCAAAAAGTATGGTAGGAGCAGAGATAATAAAAAAATCTCCTTGACCCCAAGTCTGCAATGATCATAGCTTGTTTTTCCCACATTTCTTGGTCTTTCATCTGATTGTTTAGATATTATGATCAGTGCAACAACAAATAGATCCATCTGTACATTTTGAGGCAGTTGGCAGTTTTTCTTTTGAATGTTGACTTAGCCCAGGGTAGGAAACCTGAAATCATCCAAATGTTGCTAATGTTCAGCTCCTAGTATTTTCAGCCATTATGACCAAGATGAACTGTAGTTGAGAGCCTCCGGAATTCCAGTTTTCTTTCTTCCTCTTATTAGTATTTAAAACAACTGTAATCAGTGTCCTGATGATGAATCCCTATGTTGCCTTCTCCCTTTGCTGAGTATGGGCCTTTCGTTCATCAGCTTTACTTCAAAAGATAGTTATATTCCTTCTTGCACAATCTGTTCTGTTGATTTAACAAGTAATAGATTTGCAAAACAAAGCACTGGGGTACTTCAAGATATAGGTTCCAATCTGGGTAAAGTGTGGACTGAACTTCTCAACAATTACTCATTTCCATTACTGTATCCTTTCTATCACGCTTGATCTCATCTTTCTGTTGCAGTGTTTTGCTCCAATGGCTTAGTAGGGGGCAGTGAAGGGATGCCTGCTTTATCCCATCTTTCAGTGGGGTGGCAGTGTTATTTTCCAGTGTAATGGCAAAATACCAGCATGGGATAAACAAGACAAATGCTGACTTGACCCACCAGGAAATAGGTCACTTTTTTTGCTTCATTTCAGTTCTGAAATTAGAAGAACAGGCAATGGAACGGTTGCTTAAAGAAACTTTGGAGTTTATAGCAACACAAACAAGCTTTTGAAAACATGAACTACTCTATTCCTCTATATGAAGTTCTCAGGAGACTAAGGATAATGGCAGTCAGTGCCACTAAACTCTCTTTGCACAACCATTGTTGTTTTCTTTTCCACTTTCCTGAGCTTCACCATCTTTGCTTGGTAAAATTGAAATGAAGAAAATTCCAAGGTGCTCCAAATCTATTAAATGTTTGATATTTTTTTTTAAAAAAAGCCTATTATCTTAACAATACCACTAAATGGTTTAAGTCTCTGATAATCACCTTCAGGACAGCAAAATCTATTCTGTTGTTTCTTTTGGTTACCCTTTCTTTTCAACCATATAATTCAGGTCAACAAGAAGAGTCGTTTATTGAGAAACTCTTTTTGGAGCTGAGGATTGTTTTAATGGGGTAAGGAGAAATGGATAAAGAGTGAGCTGATGTAAAGTGACAGGGTCATATAATATCCATGATTCCAATATTCTATTTTTTTCCCTTATATTCAAGATCGGAGGGAGGTTTTTACATCTATTTCAGAATTTAATCTGAAGTTTTCTCATCTCAAACTAATAACCAACAATGTAGCCAAGTTTCAGCCACTGTACAACCACAATTTGACAAAACAGTTGCAGAGTACTACAAAGGCTCCAGTAAATATTTTTAGGGGCTATAGATTGCCTATTACCTTTTTATTTTGGATACACCACTCAGGGATTAGCTGAAGCATCTATCTGCTCTCTTTAACACGAACACACCAGGCTCCATTCAGAGTGCATTGGTCTTACAATGAAGAACCTACATAAGAAGAGTTAGATTTTAAAATTCATTCCAGCACAATATTTTCATAGTTTTCTTTAAAAATCACAAAATTCAGATCGTTTCTCAATCTCCAGATGTGCCCTTCCAACCAGTTGCTGCAAAAAGCAGGATTAAAAAGAAAGTTACATTTTTTTCTAAAATAAGGGATCAGCTTGTTTCTTTCTTTTTTTTTTGTTCCAAGGGGAGTGAAGCTTGCAAGCAATAGCCAAAAGAGCACCAGATGCTTACTGTCTTCTCTCATTTCATCAATTCCTGCTAAACCACGGACTGTTTTATTCTTATCCTTTTCCTTCCCCAACTGATAAAGTTATTGGCAACCTCAAAACCTTGCATATTTTTCTTACTTTGAAACTGACCCAACGAAGATATATAAAAACATTGTTATGTCTAAAAACTACATTCATTAAACGTCCCCCCCCCCGTCCCCCCCGCCACACACACAGACCAATTGGTGAAATTGACAGAACTTGATGAGATGGACAAGCTGATTTTCATTAGGGAAAGAACAATATCCACATTTATTGGTGTCTGGAAACCTCTTATGCTCTTTTTGAATATAAATAAAAAATGAACTTGGAATTTATGGTTTTGATGATTGGACAGTTTATTAGAAGGGAATCATGATGGGACTTTGGAGAGAGAGGTTAAAATAGTCAATAGTTGTAAGTGTGAAAAATGATCATAAATCACTTTTTTGAAAGCTATTGTACACACTGTTGTAATTCAAAGACTTTATAATTGCTGCAAAGTTTATTGGAAGCTAATTATTTATACCTTTATATTTTTCTTTATATTTTGTCTTTACTTTTTTCTATTTTCTTTTCTTATTGCACTTTTCTCCAATTTCTCTTTCTTATATGTTTTCTCTGTTCTAATTTAGTTTGTAGTAATTTATATTATTGTTCTTAAATGTTTTAATATTTTTTTCAGAAAAGCCAATTTTTGCAGCAATATTTTTTCTTAAGAAGCTAAGTCTCTTAACAAGCTTCACCTATAGAGAAATGATTAAAAACTTGCAACACAGGGCTGCAATTAATCCTAGCTTTGTAAATCTCTTTTGGAAGATATAACCTTGTTTTCTGGGTTGCTGCAGTTTTCAATTCTTGTGGGGGACTGAGCACACAAACACTACAATGTAAGACCAGTTACAAGTTTAGCCATTTACAAAAGTTAAAAATGTACCCTACCCCAAAAACCTGTCTGTCTGTCTGTCTGTCTGTCTGTCTGTCTGTCTGTCTGTCTGTCTGTCTGTCTTTCTCGGTCTCTCGGTCTCTGTCTCTATCTGTCTCTGTCTTTGTCTCTGTCTCTCTGTCTCTGTCTCTGTCTCTCTCTCTCTCTCTCTCTCTCTCTGTGTGTGTGTGTGTGTGTGTGTGTGTGTTTGTATGTGTGTGTAACTGTTTGTGTCTATGTGTGTACATGGGGGAGAAAGAGTGGGTAAAGAAGATGCTCTTGATGGAAATCTACAAGAAATCTACAAGATCTGTTATCAGGATGACAGGGGGTGAGACATATTTTAAATCCACAACTGATAATATTCTGAAGCGGCTCACATTCCTAATCCATTGAACTATAAAAAGGAAGAAAAGGTACAGCACAATTCAGACTTGTGAGATTCTATAGGCAATTTCAATAAAGTTTTAGGTTTGGTCTACCTAGCAGGGCTGATGGGGAGAATGAGATTAAAAACATCCCGATTACAAGTGTGCGTCCCTATACCGTGTTCACTTTCTCCATATGTGCAATGGTGTTTAGATGCTCCCAAAATATTATAGACAGTCCCCATTCACTAAGAGATTGCCTCTTCCTCCTCTAGACCCACTACTATAACATCAGTCCTCCCCATGTGCTGGTGATGAGTGCAGGAAGAAGCAGTATCGTCTTAGAGACTTTATAGAAGCAAATACAGTGTAGTTCAACCCAATCCAAATAGGAAGAGAATGGGCCTTGACATCCTTTGTCTGAGAGAGCCCTTGAGAGCCACAAGGATTTTTTTTTAAAATAATAATCTCAGAGTGGTTCTCTAAATATTTGCTTTGACTTAGTGGGTGCGTAATGGTAAGAAGGAAGGGACTTTTACTGGCATTCAAAGTATTTTTGAAAGGATCTGAAAGGTAAAAAGAGAGAAGGAATGAAGTTGTTTTGGAATAGGTTTTCAAATTTTAAAAACCTTTTTGATCATTTTTGTTTATCATTTTAGAGAGAGAATTAAATGCAAATATATTGATTATGGAGGATCAGAAGAATTGTTAGTTAAGGCAGAGGTAGAGAACCTGTAAACTACCTCCTCCATGTTGTGGGGTGCTTGACCTACCATCAACAGACAGTAAGATAAAATATCCAGAATGGTAGGAACTGGAGTGCAATACATGTTCAACCCCTCCTTTAAAAAAAAAAAACACCGCCGATGATACTTTTGAAGAAGAAAGGATCTTACAGACAGTCACAAAATATGGTTTTATTTTAACTGTTTTCCCTACTCTATTCTTCCCCTCCCTTACTCTTCCCTTTCCCCTCTCTTAGGCTTTCCTCTCTCTCCCTCTTGGTCTAGGCCAAGGCCTATTTTTCTTTTTGTTGTACATAATTTGTAGTTGTGTTGTTCTTTTAAAGGTAAAACTAATAAAGTATTTTTCCAAAAAAAAAAAAAAACACCAAGCATCATAAAATCCCTAACAAAGTGACAGCATATTGGCTGATGTACTGACTCATTTAATTTTTTCCATATAGTTCCTTTAATAGAATAATAAGAGCCTCTGCATGGAGTGACACAGTCCAAAAACTGCTTGGAAAAAATACACCTGAATTTACAGGATCAGTACTGGCACACACTAGTCATGGGGGAGGGATAACAATTAGCAGCAAATTGGCATTTTCAGCCTTCCCAGAGTTTGGGAGGGAAGCTTTCACTCACACCCATAAACAATCTGATTTTGCTGTACACAAAAAGGCTGGCAGAACAAACTCTTTGAATATGTGCTCTGATTTAACCCCCCCTCCTCCATTCCTCTTCCGTCTTCACCCTCCCGTGCGCAATTGGAGTGCTGTGCCACACCTTGCTTTTCATGTCAAGCAATGAATAAATTTCCTCCTGAAAAGGAAAGTCGGCTGGATGTCCAGAACACACAGCCCTGGAACCGGAGTGAGTCACTTCCCTCCTTTCGCTGGTGTAGCTCAAGCCTTGCCCAGCACAGGACATGCCTGGGCTTATCATCAGAAGAGGCCAGTCTTCACCCCCCGCCACCTTTCCCCAATCCTTCTCAGCTCTTTCCAGGTTTAAGATCCAGGAGAGGTGTTTGAATGACAGCTTTTGATGCCAGACTAGACCTCAACAGGATAACCCTGAACTCTTGAAGTAAATTATCGTTTTGTGTGTGTGTGTGTGTGTGTTTCATTTACCTTTCTTTCATCTGGAAACTCCAGGAAGTTTTCTTCACCAGCTTAATGGCCTACCCTGCCCTTTCAGGCCAGGTAGAAAAAAATAAAGGTTATGCCAACCTTGAAAATAACAGCTGTTAGTTAGCCCAGCCCTCGCTTTCAGGCTTTCAGGCAAGCATGAAATAAGTTGTATCTCCTTTCAGAGCTGCGCTTGTTAAAATGGAGCCTCTTTTCATGAGGCCCACAAAAGAAAAATCAGATTTATTTAACGAAGGGCAATGTTTCCCCAAGGTTTTAAAAAAAAAAAAACTTATTCCGGATCATTTTGGAATGAAAATAGATACTGCTATAAATGGTTTTGCCTGAATTTTAGCATTTATCCTATAGTCATGATATTTGGATAACTGAACAGAGACTGGTCAATAACATGATTGGTATATTCCACTGGCAGCAATCAGATCTGGGCTGGTATCTCAAATGACCACTAGATAGAAACAGCTTAGTTTTAGCAGCTGCATTATAGATAGAACTATCAGATATAAGTTGAAAAAGTCTGAATAACCATCACACCGCAGCAAAAGACACGAAAAAGATTCCCAAAGCTAAAATACCTCTTTGTCGCCATCTATGGCTGCCTTAATTTTTGCAGCCAGTTTGGGCTAAAGTAGAGGTTAAGGCACTGGTCCAGAACAGAGATATTGCAAATTATAGCCTTGCCATCACTTTCCCTCAGCCCTAGTGTAGGAAGTTAGTACCCACCCCTCTCCTAGAAAAATGAAATATCCTAGGAAATATTAAAAAGGCAGAATATTTTCCCTAAAAGGGAAATAGAAACTCAGAAGCAGAAGCTCCTCTAGAAGCAAAAGCTCTCACACACACCCCACCTTTGTTAATGAGTGGGTCATTAAGGCCCGTGTAAGAGTATTCTACATAACAAAGGCCTCTACCCATCTCACCACCTGGCCTGGGAAGACTGCATCAGCCAGCATTCAGGTGAAGCCATGTGGTCCAGCTAAGCCCCTTGCCCCTGGGAGCCTGACAGCCAATGGGATTCATTTCTTGACACAGGAACAGAATATACTAAGGTGAGGCCCAACAGAGGGTATAAAACTAAGGGTCTCTCAGCATCTCGGCCCTTCTTTTCCTTCACCCAACATCTTGAAGCATGTGATCGTCCTTTTCCCTTTGGAGCTGCAAGCCATGTGGTCCTGTCCACCCACTAAACCATCTTTCCAAACAGCCTCCATGTTTCCAGTGTCTTTTTCCCCACTTGGAACTGAACCCAGAAGGATATTTCTTCCAACACTAGGAAGGAAACAATGGCAAACCAATTCTGAAATATTGCCAGGAAAATTGCAGGCAGTATCATCAGACAGTGCCAGAGTCAATACGAACTTGAAAGTACAAAAATTAAATAAAAATGGTAGCACCAGTCACACCTCTTCAAAATATTACTTCTTATTGTCTCCATCAACTGGGCAAGAGTTCTCCCTGCCATTATTACTTTTGTCTCACTGTATCTAAATATCCAGGCAAATGTGGGGTACATTGTTTGCCCATTGGATCCAACTGAGCAGGAATGCAAGGGAAAAACCTCAAATCCTGCCCTGAATTTTAGATTGATGAGTTTTACTATCTTGGATTAAAAGTATCCGTTCATAGAATCATTTCAGATGCTGAATCATGTTTTCAAAGGAGCCACTCTCTCTACAGGACCCAAAGAAATTGCCATCTGTTTTTTTTTAAAAAAAAGGGAGGTCTTGCTTTTTTGTTTCTGACTACACTTATTCATATTGAAATGCCTGAGAAGTGCCCTAATCTGGCTCTATAAGCAATTTGCAGCTCACCCTAGTCTTGGCTCCTTCTCATCTGCTTCTGGGGAGCCTCAATTTTAATTTCAGCAATACTAATTTAGAAAAATGGCTTGAGAGCCCAGCCGAGCTGATAACAGCAGAGCTCAGTCAACTGAGCTCAGCCACTCTATGAATCTAATGGCTTCACTGAGCATTAAGCAGCAGATCTGAAGCCAAGCAAGCTGCCTTTGCCAGCAAACCAGGAAACACAACAGGAAAACAGAAGGGTATTTCTACTGTAAAAATACAAAAGAAATAAGAGTAGTGAGGCTTGGTGTTTAGGTAACACAGTGTGGAGGATTTGATACGCTTGATATGGACTCACTTTTAGAATTATAGAATCGTAGAGCTGGGAGGGACTTTGGAGGTCTTCTAGTCCAGGGGTCACCAACCTTTTGGCCATCAGGGACCACCAAACTCATAATTTTAAATCCCGCGGACCACTAATATGAATTTTGACTGATGGTGGCTCGCTGGCGTTTTCCCAGGGTCTCTGCGGAAAGCAGCAGAGACTCTGGGAAAATCCCCAAAAAAGTCTGCAGGAAAATTCCCTACCCTGTTTTCCTACCGATCGATCATTCTTTATTTGAGATCACAGGATACTGGAAAGAGAGAGAGAGAGAGAGAGAGAGGGAGGGAGGGAGGGAGAGAGAGAGAGACTGACAGACTGGCGGCTTCATGCAAGGAAAGCAGCAGAAGTCTTTCTTTCTCTCCCCCAAACTCTGCCAGAAATGAGTCTTTGTGAGGGTGACATTTCTCTGCGGACCACCAAAATTTTCTCACGGACCACCACTGGTCCCCGGCCCACTGGTTGGCGACCACTGTTCTAGTCTGACCTGTGCCAGGGCAGGAGTCCTTATATACTATCCTGGAGAAATGGTTGTCCAATCTTTTCTTCAAAATTTCTAGTGATGGAGCACCCATGACTCCAAGAAGCAAGCTGTTCTATAGATCAATTGTTCTCACTGTCAGGAAATTCCTCCCTACTTCCAGGTTGCATCTTCCTCCGACGAGCTTCCACAAATTGCTTCTTGACTTGCCCTCAGATGCTCTAGAAAATAGATGACTCCCCTCTTCCCTGTGCTCTTCTATGCACTCTTTCTTGTGTCTCAAAATCTTTTTTGTATTGTGGTGACCAGAACTGGACAGAACTGGCCTCAATAGTGTAGTATAGAACAATACTATTACTTCTTGTAATCTTGATGCTATGCCTCTGTTTGGTACAGCCTAGGGACTACAGTGGCTTATTTGGTAGCTGCAGCACATTGTTGACTCATACTGAAGCAGTGGTCCAACAGGACACCTACAACAGATCCCTCTCACAGGCCCTATTGTTGAGTCAGATATTGCCTATTCTGTACCTGTGCCAGAGGTGTTATTCAGCAGGTTCTGACCAGTTTTGGAGAACCAGTAGTAGAAATTTTGAGTAGTTCGGAGAACCGGCAAATACCACTTCTGACTGGCTCCACCCCCATCTATTCTCTGCCTCCCGAGTCCCAGCTGATTGGCTGGGTCTTCTTTTGTTGCCCTGCACAGGAGAACGGAACTGGAAAGCAGGTTAGTGGGGTGGGGAAGGAATGGGATTTTGCAGTATCCTTCCCCCTGGAGTGGGGAGAGAATGGGGATTTTACCACACCCACCAAGCCACACCCACCAAGCCACTCCCACAGAACCATTAGTAAAAAAAATTGAATCTCACCACTGACCTGCACATTTGGTTTTTCCTGTCTAAAGGCTTATAAGAGGCAGGAAGTCATAGGTCTCCAGTGCTGCTAAGTTCACTCTTCTTCATCATTGGTTGGGGGAGAAGGGCAGCTGGGGTTCATCTCACTGTGTCTGGATGATGGAATGTTGAGGAATTCAAGAATAGAAAGTCATATTGGATAGCAATGACATCCCACGATGTAATATTTTCTTTCACCAGTTTGTAGCTTAAAGTAGTCACTGTTTTACCATTAGTGGCATAATCAGTTTTGATAGACTAAATGCCAAGTAACCTGTTCAGAAAAGGCAGAAGGAGCCATCTTTTGAGAGCAATGAAATAATAGTCACTGTTTTCAAGGGAGAGAATCTGTTTACTGTAGTGGTTAAACCAGCAGCTTAGAAACCAAGATACTGTGAGTTCTAGTCCTGCCTCAGGCACAAAACTAGCTGGGTGACTTTGAGGAAGTCATTGTCTCTCAGTTCTAGGAAGAAGGCAATGGTAAACCACTTCCAAAAATCTTGCCAAGAAAACTGCAGGGACTTGTCCAAGCAATTGCCCGCAGACTTGAAGGCATTAAACAAAACACACACACACACACACACACACACACACACACAAAATTCAAAAGAGGAGTGGGAACATTTGAATATAAAGTCCCATGTCTATAATTATGCAACTGCATTATTATTAAGGAAAACTGATGGATTCTTTGGCACAATGCTAATAAGTGCCACCTCCCATTTGGAAAGAAAAAAAAAAGAATCCTGAAATCTTTATTAGGAACAATTTTGTCTTAAACAAACAAAAAAACCCTCATGAACCAGAGAACAAAAAGAATGGACAGAATAAATTATTTCAATTCAAAACTCTTAGAGGGATGAATTCCACAGCACTTACACTTTCGTACTCCACAACCAATTGACTGTAAAGAATAGAGTGCTATAGTTAGAGTTAGGAATTTCCTCTTAGTCTTTCAAACTATTTGCTGTTTTACTATATTGCTAAACCTCAAGATATTTTTTCTCTGTTAAGTTTTTTGTTATAGATATCCCTTTTCCTATCTCTTTCATGAATTTGCTTAAACCTGAAAAGGGTGAGAGATTGCCAAACTCTAGATGTCAGACTTTGCCTATTCCCACCAAGTATAAATAAACTTTATTGCCTCTGAAATTATAAACCCGGTTTACTAATTCTTACTCAGGTTAAATTCCTGCTTTCAGAATTTCTCCCATTTCTTCCTCTTCCCTCCCTCTCTCCCTCCTTCTCCTCGTCCCCCTCCTCCATTAGCCAGCATGAAGATATGTAAGATATTCTGGGATGAAGTGTTCTTCATCTTGGAGTATCCAGCTACCTTCTGGTTTCTTTAACTGAGTGAGGAATTCAGGAATAATATTGAGGAATTTTCCAGATACATTTCTTCATTTCTATGACAAAGCAAAATATGAACATTATTTTGTTAGTAGTATGCCAGATCTCTTGCCAGGACCAGGGCCAAGGGGAAGAAAATGGGAAAAGGAGAGGAGAGAAGAAAAGAGAAAACAAGAGCTCTATTTGCTAGTTTATTGGGGGCAAGCTTATGGCACACGTGGCAGAGGTGGCACGCAGAGCCCTCTCTATGGGCACACGCACCGTCGCTCAGACATGGTATTCAGCAGGTTCTGACCAGTTCTAGAGAACCAGTAGCAGAAATTTTGAGTAGTTCAGAGAACCGGCAAATACAACCTCTGACTGGCCCTGCCCCCATCTATTTTCTGCCTCCCGAGTCCCAGCCGATTTGCTGGGTCTTCTTTTGTTGCCCTGCACAGGAAAATGGAGCTGGAAAGCAGGTTAGTGGGGTGGGGAGGGAATGGGGTTTTGCAGTAACCTTCCCCTGCCACACCCACCAAGCCAAGCCCACCAAGCGAAGCCACGCCCACAGAACTGATAGTAAAAATTGTTGAATCCCATCACTGTTGTCACCCCAGCCCAGCTCCATTTCTACGTTGCATTTCTCACCATCAGTTGCAGGAAAATAAAAATTTGTGGGACTAAAAAAAAAAAAGTTCACTCAATCAATTCCAACTTCTCATGAAAGAAAAAGATCTCGCGAAGTTGGAATTGATAGAATGAAGGTGGTTTTTTTTAGTCCCACAAATTTTTGTTTCCCTGCACACAATGGTGAGAAATGTGACAGAGAAACGCAATGGAGCTGGAAATCAGGTAAAGAAAAGATTGGGGAAAGTGAGATCCTGGGTGATGATGGGTGAGGCAAGCTCTGCAGCGTGGCATTGCGATGGCGAAACGAGCAACGGAATGGCCCTCTCTTCTCTCTGCTGCTCCTCCTGCTTGGGAGAAGTGAGGGCATCTGGGCGATGGTGGTGGGTGGGGAAAGCTCCATGGCATGGCGCTGCAATGGCGAAACGAGCAACGGAGTGGTTGGTACGAGGTAAGGAGAAGGCCGCTTTCCCTCTCTTCTCCTTGCTCCTCCTCCTTCCCTCATGCTGGCTGCTCCATTTCCTGTTTCCACATTGCAGCGCAACGCCCAGGATCCACTTTGTGTGCGGTGGTGGTGGTGGATAATTTACTTGGCCAAACTAACCCTGCACTCTCCCCTACATTGGGCTGAAACTTTGATCAGTTCAGTCAGTCGGTCGGTGGCTCTATCGGCAGCAAACAAAACAGTTCTGTCACACCGCACCTCCTCCTGCCGTCAAGCGTGCCCAGCCGTGCATGGCCTTTTCTCTGCCTTTCTTTCCCTCATGGATCATGGTCGACAAAAAAAACAATGAAGCCACCTGCTATAATCAAGGCCACCCCTGCTAAACAAGCAGCAGCTACGGGAGTAGGAGTGGCGGAGCATAGAGTGGAGAAGCAAAGAGTATAAATTGGTAACTACTCATGAGCCCTAGACAATCACAGTATTTGCAGAGTCCTTGGGAGAAAGGTATGGTAGGGTGGGAAATAAGCATATTTCTTTATTGGAATCATTCATCAGACAAAGAAGCAGAATAAAAAAAAAAGCTATTGGTCAAAGCATCCCTAACCTCAGAGGTGGAATTCAGCAGTCTCTCACCAGTTCTGGAGAACCAGTAGCAGAAATTTTGAGTAGTTCAGAGAACCGGCAAATACCACCTCAGACTGGAGATCCTTCCCCTGCCATGCCCACCAAGCCATGCCCACAGAACCGGTAGTAAAAAAAATTGAATCCCACCACTGCCTAACTTTGTCTTTTCCTGCAAGATATAAGCCAAGATATAAGCCATGTAAGTTTTGTCTTCTCCACTTTCTTGTTTTAAATTTTAAATTTTTTAAAAATTTAATTAAAAAATTAATTTTTTTTAGCTTGGAATCAAAGATATCTAGGCTCAGACTGTCCCTTCTTCTGCCCTGGACAGGACATTTTATGGTGATATAGTTTTCTTCCAGATAAATAATTGGTGGGTATTTAGTTATGAGGAAAGCAATGTTTCTTTCAATAATAGAAATTAAAACTATTTTATTTTAAGAAGAAAAGAAGTAAAAATATACAGAGAAAAGAAGTAAAAATATACAGAGAAAAATGATAAGAAAATGAAGAGAAAAAAAACAAGAAATTATATTACAAAAGTTTGTCTTTTTTATTGTTGCTAAATGTAATATTTCAAAAGCAGGAAAAAAAATAAAGGGGCATAAAAGTGCATTTAGCATGTTTTTCTTGGAACAATTAGCTGCCTTGTTTATCATTATTTTAGGTCGTAAAACCTCAGTATTCAGGTTAAATTGCTGTGTTGGCACTTTGCGATAAATAAGTGGGTTTTGGGGTTGTACTTTGGGCACTCAGTCTCTAAAAGATTCTCCATCACTGACCTAAGACATAGCATCATTTTTTTCTACTAGGGATAATCTGAGATCACACTAGAATTGAGGCTTACTGGCAATAGAGAAGTGCAATGAAACAGACATGCAGAAGCTAGGTGGGGAGTTGTTAGATTCTCCGGATGAAGATCTTTGTTTTCTTCTTATGAACCAAAGGGCATCTCCTTTGCAATGTGGGAGGTCTCAACTCTTATTTGGGAGAAATATCTTGAAAGGTTTTCCCATTGTAAATTTATTTGCTCTTAACATTGAACAAAGGGTGCAAAGACAAACATACATTTCTCACCCCATTTGCAAATATGTATTTCTGTGTCCATTCTTGTCAGATGAAAATATGAAAGTAAAAGATCCATAATGAGGATCCAGATTGTTGGAGGCATTATGCTGACTCTGAAACCACTTAGAGAGGGCTGTAAAGCACTGTGAAGTGGTATATAAGTCTAAATGTTATTGCTATAATGCTGACGACCTTAGGCCAAAATTATATTGTGAAATTCGCCATTGTTATTAGCCAAAGGAGAAACAAAAAGAGATTCTTTAAAATTGGAAACAGCTTTTTTCCTGCTCTATCAGAAAATAACGACACGGAACAACCTAAAGCATTATCAGCAGAAAGCTTAGAACAACCAGAAATGTGTTTTTATGGAATTTTTATATGACGGCTCAGGGATGTTTAAAATAGTTTTTCATGTACAGTATCATTTAATCAGTTATTATTTTTTATATTGTCTTTGTCTTGTTCGCTGCCCAAAGACATGTATTAAAGATGCAGCTGTATACATTTTCTAAATTAATTGACTGATTGATTAACCTGAGAGTCACAAAGCACATCTAGATGCTACTGTATAAGTTACACTGAGCAGATATGTAATCAAAGTTGAACAAAATAATTGAGCAGTATTGAATGTTCCATGAATAGATTACATTATTTACATTTATTTGTTATCTCTTAACAAATAAGAGGAAGTTAGTATTTAAGTTCTTTTTTGTTCCTGGTCAGAGTCGAGTCCAAAATGGATTTTAATAAACAAGGTCAGTTCACTTCTGAGGCATTGCCTCTCCATAAATGGACCGTTTCCTTGTAGCTGTCTTGGTAACCTTGACTGATAATAACCTGTGTCAATTGTTTTTCTTAGCTATTGAAAATAGGAAAAAGATTATGCTATGACCCTAGTTCAGAAGCACAGCTGCTTCAGTTGACTATCCCTTATCCCTTCCAGTCTGTATATTTATAGGATATTTATGGGACTAATATATCTGAATTTTTCTTTATGCAATTTCCCTAGATGAAAGGGTAGTCTTCAACAAGCCCAGCAATAGGAAGAGATGAGATGAGATTTCAAATGACTTACTGTGATAAAAAGGAATTTTTTAAAAACCTGGCTCTTTCCCCTTTCCTTTGGTGGGAGGAAAATAAATGCAAAAATGCCCAACCACAGAAGGACACAAGTTATGTCCAGCTGTTCCCTCACTTCTATAGCATAAGTGATTATGCAGTTTAGAAGTCTTGAGGAGCCACATTGCCAGAGACTCTCAAATTTGAGAGTGGGAAGCTCTTGGAAGGGTTTGGGGAAAAAATATTGCTAAAAGAACTAGTAGACTAGTACATCACAGAAGGCAATTTGATAAGGTAAAAAATAAGGACTCAGAATTGGGGTGGGGAAATTATTAACTTTAATATTATGATTATATACACATGTGAAAACTTATGTGCCAGTTCCTTAGCTAGTATTGGCCTTCATATGCATCAAGTACTTCTCAAGAACCCTAAGATGTCAGAATGTATCAGCATAGTAGATGTGAAGATCCAAGCACTATGGTCTTTGTAATTGACAGGTGGAGATTCTGTCAATGTGTAGTTTTTCTAAATACCATCTGCAATTTTTTTGTATGGCACCCAGTGTGCCAATAACCACTGAGACCACCATGGCTTATTCATACCTTAATATTTCTATTTCGATTATTTCAATTATCATGATTGGTCACATATTCAACCAGATGTTTAAATTGGATTTGGCAATTTTATACACCTATAAAGTCTTCCCCAAAGAATTGGGATAGGCAGATGTTGTTGTTTAAGGGTCTTATTAGTACATGTTGTAAGCTGTTCCAGATAAAGCTGCCTTTTGCAACTGAATGATGATGATTTTATCAATAGCAATAGCACTTAGATTTATATACCGCTTTACAGTGCTTTACAGCCCTCTGTAAGTGGTTTACAGAGTTGGCATATTGCCCCCAACAATTTGGATCCTCATTTTACCGACCTCAGAAGGATAGAAGGCTGAGTCAGCCTTCAGCCTGGTGAGATTTGAACTGCCAAATTGCAGGCAGCTAGCAGTTAAAAGAAGTAGCCTGCAGTACTGCACTCTAACCACTCACCATCATGGCGCATACTATTCAAGTGATGCTCCAAGTATTTTGGAATGGCACATAAGGCACCTATTATTATTGGTGCTATCTTTCCTCTCTTTAATTGTTAAATTTGGGAGCTTGGAATTCTTATCCACCTACTGAGTTTGAAAAAAAATGCTCTGGTCTTCAAACAGACAAAACTTGCCATACAATATCACAGACTAAAGATTTGAAGAAAACAAAGATAACAGCAATAGTAATAGGCACCTTGGGTGAAATTCAAAAACATCTAGAGCACCACTTGAATAGTATCAGGATTGACAACATTATCATCATTCAATTGCAAAAGGCAGCTTTACTTGGAAGAGTTTATATCCTGTGACAATATTTTCAATACCATCAAATAACAACACCTGCCTATCTCAGATCCTTGGGAAGAATTTGATAGATGAATAAAGGTGCTAAATCCAGTCTAAACATTTGGCTGACTGTGTGTCCAACCATAAAAATTAAAATAATAAAAGAATGTATCGTTGAAATTGAAAGGGAAACTACCCCCTCCCCACTGACTCTGGGATCACTACTTTGACACCACTTCAGTAGGAAGGCCATTCAAAAGTATTTGAAGTTCTAGATACATGTAGGATATTGGTTTTGTTCTGTATTCTGTACAGTAGTAGGTTTGTCTTCTGTACAGATGCAGATAGATAAACTCAACAAGACATCCATAACAAAGTACTTTTATTGTTCATCAGGTATCCTCATAACTCACATTTGTGACGAAGTTCTTCTTTAATGACCAATCCTTTCCATATCTGTCTTGTAGGTAAAAAGATGATTATCTGCTATCCTTTTTCCCTCATATTGTAGCAATAGAAGTAGAACAGTTACCATGAGTCCGCGAGTTCAGCCAAGAGTGGGGAAAACTCCCCCAACCCATCAAGGGTCAATTTAATGACCAATCAGGATTACAGATGTGGTCACGTGACATGGACTACATTTCCCAGGATACCTTAACTACATTTACCATGATGCATTCCCTTAAGGAGACAGCTCACAATTGCTATCTAACTATCCAATTCCCATACACTGGCTGGACAGCACACTCCCCGCCTGGAATTGTAAATTCCACTATTAAAAGAAGAAAAAAATAAATTAACTATAAACTAAGATAATCAGTAGACAGTAATACTAACTGAATAGCATATAACTATATAACTAAGATAAACAGTTAGCTATATAACTAAGAGAAACAGTAAACATTAATAAAGCATCAAGCAAAGCAAAGCATGCAAAGCTTGAGGTTCAATCTTCAAGTTTGGTCCTTCTCCACAGTAGCACAAGGTCAGTGACCGGCCTGGTGTAGATCTTCTTGGTAAAAGTCTGCTGGTTGCAGGAGGAATCTAGTGACCTCACCATCAGGACCTTGCTTTGCGAATAAGTCCATCACAGCTGGGCATAGTTTGAGATACAAGTCCCATAGGCCACATGTTGCGATGTGCACCCTTGTCTTTCAGCAAGACAAGGTCTTCCTCTTCGAGGTTTGGTTTTTTGGTCTTCCATTTATGGTGGTCTTGCTTCCAATGGTTCCAAAAGGTGTTGGCAAGCTGTTGAGCTTGTCTCCATTGTTGTTTGTACAAGTCCTTAGAATCAAAGTTCCCTAACAGCGCGGGCCAATCACCCATCTTCTGAGTTAGCAAGGCAGCTGGAGTGAGAATGGTCAGATTCTCAGGATCTGAAGAGACCGGAACTAAAGGTCGACCATTTATGGTGGCCGCGACTTCTGCCATAAGGGTAGATAGAGTCTCATGTGTCAGTTTAGGTGCTTTTGCCAGCATCGAATTAAGGATCTGACAAGCTATTCCAATCATGCATTCCCACGTTCCTCCCATGTGAGATGCGTGGGGAGGATTAAATATCCATGTGCATTTGTTGGCTTTAAGGTAGCCGTCGAGTGGTGAGTCAGGGCGAATGCCGTCTTCTATCTGTAGTTCTTTACAAGCGCCTACAAAGTTCGTTCCACAGTCAGATCTGAATATCTTGACTGGGCCTCTGTGGGCTTGAAACCTTCTCAGGGCATTGATGAAGCAAGAGGCGTCCATAGATTCGATGACTTCAATATGGACCGCTCGAATGCTGAGGCATGTGAAGAGTACTGCCCATTGTTTGCTGTTAGCTTGACTGCCCTAGTCCATTGGGCATACACAGACCAAGGGCTGAATACATCAAGGCCTACATTGGTGAACGGTGGGTCGGAGCTCAGGTACTCGGGTGGTAGGTCAGCCATCATCTGGTGTAGAGTTTGGCCTCATTGCTTGCAACAATTGAATCAAAACTGCAGAACAGTTGTAATACATCTTTTGGTGCCTATGATCCAGAGTCCACTCGCTCTGAGGGCACCTTCGGTGAAGTGGCGGCCTTGATGATGGATTAGTTTGTGGTGGTGTTGTACTAACAGCCTTGTCACATGATGGTTAGCCGGAAGGATGATGGGGTGCTTGCTGGGTGAGTCCATTTCTGCTTTGTGTAGGCGACCTCCTACTCGCAGTACCTCTTGGCCATCAAGGTAAGGGTTCAGTCTCAGAACCCTTACCTCGAACCCTTACCTGCACTCAGGCATACATATTCCAACAGATATGCGTCTTGTTACACACTTCTCAATATTCGTCTCTTCAGCATGAGTACAGTGGTCTGGGAAGTATGACTTGAAGCCTTTCTGATGATCGAGGAGACAGACAACTGTGCGGATGACCACAGTTATTCCCAGTTTGAGAGGTTTCCATTGGGAGAAGCGTTCAAAGCAAGCAGGTTTCAAGGAGCCTATCTTCTCGCATTGAAACATCATTGCTAGGCAGACGACCGGAGGGACGACCGGTTCTACCTTCTTGACTAGGGGTCGAATGTTGCCATCATTATCTGGATCTAGGAGTTCATACAAATCGGGTTTTTCTGGCTCCAAGGTGTCTGTATGCCACAAGAACTCGGGGCTTTTGAGCCAGGTAGAAGTTGATAACTGGGATGCAGGAATAGACCTTGTTGCATGATCTGCAGGGTTCTGATCTGTTGGAACATACCCTCACTGCGCTGGTTTAGAAGATCTCCTGATCCACTCAACTCTGTTGCTCACATAGATGTAGAAGCATCTACTCTCGTTGAAGATATAACCAGTACCACTCTACTGTCTATATAGAAAATGGTGGATTCTAAGGGAAGATCTATCATCTTCGTTATCGTGTCTGATAGTTCCGCTGCCAGTGCAGCTCCACAAAGTTCCAGCCGTAGTACAGTATGACCTTTTTGCGGTGCTAGTTTCACCTTTCCCGTGATTAATCCAACATTTACGTGGCTCTCCCCGCCATAGACTTTGAGGTATGCCACGGCTGCTACTGCCTTTGTTGAGGTGTCTGAAAAAACATGTAGTTCCTTTCTGTATGCCGTGGAGGGCGAAATGGGAACATACGTGCAATGCAGGTGAACATCTTGGAGGCAGCAGAGAGAGTTGCACCATGACTCCCATTCTTGCTTCTGCTCTGGTGGGAGCGGTTCATCCCAATCTTTGGTGTTTTGGGAGAGCGTGCGCAGTAGGATTCTACCTTGAATGGTAACAGGAGCTGCAAACCCTAGAGGATTGAACAGGCTGTTAACTGTTGACAGCACTCCTCTCCTCGTGAAGCTGGTCTTTAGGGCTGGGGTTTTGAAGGTGAAGAGGTCTTTCTTCAAGCCCCAACACAAGCCGAGACTGTGTTGGATGAAGGGGGCGTCGCTGGTGAAATCGAGGTGTTGCAATCCCTTGGCATGGTCCTCAGGACTAAAGGCCTTTAGAACTTCTTCACTATTGGATGCTATTTTATGTAGCTTGAGGTTGGCTGTCCCCAGCATTTGCTGTGTATTCTTCAAGAGGTCTATGGCCTCCACAGAGGTGGCTATGGATTTCAAGCCATTGTCTACGTAGAAGTCGTGTTCTACAAAGTGTTGAGCTTCTGCTCCGTATTTGTCTCCTCCCTCACGAGCAGTACGTTGGAGACCATAATTCGCAATTGCAGGGGAGGAGCCATTGCCAAACACATGCACCCTCATTTGGTATTCTGAGATCTTTTGGTTGTGTTGATCATCACTGAACCATAGGAAACAGAGATACAGTGATCTTCTTGTACAAGGAAGGAATAGAACATCTGTTGTATGTTGGCCATAACTGCTATGGCTTCTTTTCTAAAGCGGATGAGCACCCCAAGGAGACTGTTCGTGAGGTCAGGTCCTGTCAGAAGGGCCTTGTTCAGAGAGTGGCCTTGAAACTGTGCACTGGCATCGAAGACTACACATATTTGGCCTGGTTTCTGTGGATGCTACACTCCAAAGAACGGCAGGTACCAACATTCTTCATCAGTTTCCAAGCGTGGGGCCAGCTCAGCATGTCCGTTCTGTATCATTTTGTCCAAGAACTCCACCACATGAGCTTTCATCTCTGGGTTCTGGGTCATGATCCGTCTCAGACTGAAGAGGCGGGAGAGCGCATATTTCTGGTTGTTTGGCAAGCATTGTCTGGGAGTGTGAAAGGGTAGTGGCGCAACCCAACTACTGGTTGCGTCCTGTTGAAACTCCTTGTCCATGAGCTGAAGGAATCTTTTGTCCTCAATGGACAGAGCTAAGTTGTTGTCTTCTCTGGTAGTCTGAAATAGTGCCTCTCCCAAGACAGGTTTGACTGTCGAAAGTGTGAAGTGTTTTTGGCATGGTGTCAGGTGAGATGGTCTGCTATTCTTGAGAACGAAGGTAGCTAGTTGACTGGGTTGGGGCCTGTAGGCAATTGATACAGACTACTCCTATGATCCCACATCCTAGTGGAGATTTGATGGCCACTGGGCCATCTACAGGGCCACTGATTGACTCAGAGAAGAGAAAGGCACGTGGGGCATTATTTCCCAGCAAGAGTAGGATCTCAGCCTCTGGATCTAGAGTGGGGAAGTGATCATCCAGGTGCTATTGGTGATTTATGACCTACTAAGGTGCTACTTATGACCTCAGGTGTTGCGATCTGACTGAGGTCTTTCGGTACCCCATTGCATTCAAATATGGGCAGTAGTGGGAACTGGGAACTTCCATCCAATGACTCTATGCAGAGTCCAGTAGCCCTCCTCCCCACCGTGCTTCTTGGTCCATGGCACATTGATACAGTGAAGTGAAGTTTGTCCTGTTGCACTTCAAAGAGGTCAAAGAATGTGGGTCTGGCCATGGTGCAGGTGCTTTCAGTGTCAATCAGCACATACATTTTCACGGCATCTTCAGGGCATCCTTCAGGGTACACTTTGGCTAAACAGATGGGAAGACACGAACGAGGGCACGGTGAGTCGGCGCACAGTGCTATGCAGTTGACACTCATCCTCGGTTTTGGTTGCAGTTTAGCTGTCTGCCGAGGGGCACTGTGTGCTTCTGTGGTACAGTGAGGTTCCCTGTTCGAAGGATGGCTATGAGATATCTGCCGTGGTGGCTCGGCATCTGGATGTATTTTGTACAGTGGTAGATTTGTCTTCTGTATAGATGCAGATAGATAAACTCAACAAGATGTCCATAACAAAGTACTTTTATTGTTCATCAGGTATCCTCATAACTCACATTTGTGACGAAGTTCTTCTTTAATGACCAATCCTTTGCATATCTGTCTTGTAGGTAAAAAGATGATTATCTGCTATCCTTTTTCCTTCATATCATAGCGATAGAAGTAGAACAGTTACCACGAGTCCGTGAGTTCAGCCAAGAGTGGGGAAAACTCCCCCAACCCATCGAGAGTCAATTTAGTGACCAATCAAGATTACAGATGTGGTCACGTGACATGGATACCTTAACTACATTTACCATGATGCATTCCCTTAAGGAGACAGCTCACAATTGCTACCTAACTATCCAATTCTCATACACTGGCTGGACAGCACAGGGTTACTTTCTCGACAATGGGATATTGGGTTATTTCTCTCTCAGCCCACCCACTTTGTAGGGTTGTTGTCATGAAGGAACATCAGAGAAGAATATGTTTTTCATTCCAGCTTGAACTCCTGGGAAAACAGAATATAAATCAACAAGAAAATAAATTCCCCAGCAATTTCTCAAGGGCAAATTTTTCCCCATGTCAATATTGATAGTATCACTACAGGAAAAGCTCAGTGGAAAAGTTCTCTAATAATACTTGGGGATGAGCTCAGGAATAGGAAGCCAGGCAAGATATAGAACACTGGGAGTGGGGGCGGTTCATGTGGTGAAAGACACACACAACCTCTTGGCCATTTCACAACAAAACAAATGCAGGGAAATGACATCTGCCCTTGAGAATAGATCCAAAATTCTCTTCTTCTTTGAAATAATTTGTTTTCTCATTTTTCCAATTTTTAGCAAATACAATCCTAGCCGCTGTTAATACATTTATAATCAGATATTTCAGTTCTTTACTATATATTTCAGGTAAAATTCCCAATAAAAATATCTCTGGTTTCAAATCTATATGCTTTTTTGTCCGAGATAATTTGTTGAAAGCAAACTTTTCCTCTCGTATATGGAAGAAAATGCAGACCATTTTTCTATGGAGCATTTAAAAAGCCTATCTGCTATTTCACTGCAGTCCTCTGGTGATTGACTGTCAAAACCATGAACAAAGGCAAACTTGACATTAGAGCAGAAAGGTCAAGACTGAACATTGTCAAATTGGAAATCAGTAAATTGAAATAGACTAGAATGAGTCACATCACATTAGTGGAGTACCAGATCTACTGTGGGCAAAAAAATATCAAAGAAGAAATGAAATAGACATCATTATGGATAAAAAGATGTCCAACTCTATGTTTCAATATAATTTCATCAAAATCATAGGATGATCTCAGCTCAAATATTAAGCAAGCTAATAAAAAATAACAAGGATCCAAGACTTTGCTTTGACCACTGTTGCAAAAAAATTGCACATAGATACTTTTTTACAGTGATTTGCAGCATATTGTTCATACAACTTCAAAAGAGGCATTAGGTGGCATCTGCCACCAGCAAGACTAGCAAAGATGTTTAGAAACATGTCTGCCAAATGTTGGAAATGTAACCAGACACCAGGTACCTATTGTCATATGTGATGGACATGCATGAAGGCAAGAAAATACTGGACAAAAATACACGTATGGTTGGAAAAGATGATTAAACAGCATATAGATTTAAAGGCAGAAATATTTCTATTAGGTATAATATCAGAAAGCTATGATAAAGGGTCTGTATATTTAATGCTTCATGTATTGACAGCAGTGATAATTGTATTTGTACGATATTGGAAAAATGAGAACATCCCACCAGATGAAAATATAATTCAGAAAATATTGGACTGCATAGAGATGGATAGACTGACATTAAAAAATAAAAGATAAGGGAGAGCATTATTCAACATGGGATAGGTTTTATCAGTGGTTAGATATGAGAGATAGAAGTTCAAAGAAGAAAGATTATTGCTGTTTGCATGTAATAAGATGAATATTATTTATGACTATAAGCATGCTAGTTTAATCAATATAACTACAAATAAATTTGTAACTATAATCATTGTTATAATTATTATGCAATTATTATTATCATTACAAGTAGACATGTTGTTTTTCTTTTTGGTAAAATGAAGTGCCTGGACAATACACTGTTTTAAAATATTTAAAATCATTGATAATGTTATAAATAATTATGTGTGTGTGTGTGTGTGTGTTTGTGTGTATACACACACACATACATACACACATACACATATTTATACACACACACATACACATATACACATACTGGTATGCTAAAAATGGAAATCAAACTGCACTTGGAATATTGAGGTGGGGGGAAATAACTTCATTGTATGAAAGGAAGTAGGAAGAAAAAGTCTGCTAAAAAAATTCAGTAATTATATCAAATAATATCTTCCAGTAATCTGAAAGACCACTCCAGATATAGATATCACTTGATGGACCAAACTGAAATTTAATTTCATGTATGATTTTTAAGCAAAAATAAAGAAGCATGAGTCAGTCGACAAAACCAATATTGATATTAAGTGAAGTTCAAATCACAAACCCCTTTTTAAAATTACAACTCAAGAAAATGAAATATTAGACAAAAGAACCTTAATATTAAGAGGCCTTAATATTATTCTGTAGGACTGTGCAGTGATGGACAAGGCTGGATTTAGAGGATTAGATCTGATAAGAGCTCCTGAAGTCCTCTTGACTGAAACTATAACACTGAAACAAACAAAGCATCCCAAAGTGAAAAAAGTTAAAGATGAAATTGTTTTTTGCTGATATGTTGAAAACAACTGTGAAGATATGCAGAAAACAAAAGGCAATTAAAAACCCCAACAAACAGAGCAATACAACCAATTTTTAAAAAAGATTTATTTAAGAAAATTACATAATTTAAAAAAAAGAGATGTAAAAATTGTAAAGTAAAAGACAGAGAAAACAAAAATCTATTGAATAAAGAAACTACAAAGGAAAATGGTACAAAGATATGGGTGAACTGTTTTTTAAAAATTCCCATATCACTGATACACATAAAGATGTTATGAATTATAACTAGACATTCAGAAAGTGAAATTAAATGGGCCCTAAAATATTATGGTACTAAATCCAAAGCTAAATGAAATACCAGCAGAATTGTTTAAACTATTGCAAAGATTATGTAAGTAAAATGGTATGTGCAAGATGGAATTGGACAGAAGACTGGAAAAGATAAATCTGTATTCAAATACTTGAAAAAGGCAGTGTTTAATGCTTAAACCATTAAATAAATGCACATATGATCAAAAATCTGTTTTTGCTTGATTCCATTATACAATGTTTTTGCCTATAAAGAGCACAAAAATGTCAATAACTTTTAACAACATTGGTGAAGGGGGGGGGCACCACACACATCTGCCTTGCAAGAATGTATACATTGAATCAGAACACCGAGAAATTAAATGGTTCAACATTGGAAAAGGGTTATTTCAAAGTTGCATGCTGTGTTCTTATTTAATTTGTATGTTAAATGATAGATTATTTAATGCATATGCAAAATAGTTAAGAAATAAAACTGGAAACAAAATTACTGAAACAAGCACGCAAAACTTCAGATGGGCTGATGGAAAATACTCAAAGCACTCTCTTATTGAAGGTGGGGAAAAAAAGAGAATGCAAAGGCCAGCCTACTGCTCAATATTTTAAAAAAGGTTATATCAACAGTTAAACAGTTGCTCAAGGTGAATAAGCAGAGAAGAAATTAAAGACTCATACATTCACTAAGTGATTACAACCATGAACATTGAGCTGAAGATGTGGAAACCAAATCTTTGAAGCAACAATTGAAGAGTCTAGTTAAGTTTAGCCTGTAGAAGCGAATGTCTACAGGATTGTTATAGAGGAGAGGAGATGAATATATTTCTTGGTGCCCCAGCTGTACCAAAAACAGCAAGTTAAAGCTACAAGGAAGAATATTCAGGGTAGACGCTAGGAAAAGCTTCCTGGCTATGTGAACCATCACCTACTACTTGAAAGAAAGACTATGACAGATCTTGATCAAATATTAAAGAACAGACACATCAGACTGACAACAAAGTTATATGTTGCTGAGACCATGGTTGTGGATCTGAAAGATGGATTGTCAAAGGGCTTGAACAAAATACAAGTCTTTAAATTGTGGTGCTACAGAATATGGTTGAGAATAGCTTGGATTTCAAGAATAATTCAAGAAATACTAGATAAACATGTAGAAGTACTAAGAATGAAAGTAAAGTTTTTATGTTTAGACACCATAACAACACAAGAGCACACAATAGATACAAACTCAAAGTTAACCGCACCAAACTTGATTGCAGGAAATACGACTTCAACAATAGAATGGTCAATGTCTGGAATACTCTACCCGACTCTGTAGTTTCTTCCCCAAACCCCAAAAACTTTAACCTTAGACTGTCTACTATTGACCTCACCCCTTTCCTAAGAGGTCTGTAGGGGGCGTGCATAAGCGCACCAACGTGCCTACCGTCCCTGTCCTATTGTTTCTCTTATTCTTCTTTTATTTTTCTTATATGTACCCATTTCATGTATTCACAACTATGTATACACTTATACTTATTATCTTGTAAACAATTGGCAAATCAAATAAATAAATAAAATAAATAAATAAAACAATGAATAAACAAGAGTTATTAAAGAAGGCCGCGAAGCTTGGTGACAACAAAAGGCAATTGTAAAAGAAGCTGACAAAATTGGAAAAAGTAGTTACTATACACTTTGATGAAATGATGCCCATTAGATCAAAAGCAACTATACAAGTGAACAAGAGTTGAAAGGAGGAGGCTTGTGGTTGCTCAGGGGAATGCCTATGGATAGTCTGGTACTCAGAGGTACCCCGAGTATAGCTAGAGCATGCCAATCCTATGCTTAGGAAGGATCTTAGGGCAGAAATCGTGAGCTTTAAAGCTTCCAACTGTAGTCAGTTTACAGTATTCTAATTACTTAAGCTGTATTAATCAATTATGGTCACCATAAGTTGTACCACATCATGGGTGTATTAACAAGTCGGGGAGGGACATGCTGAAGGCTGCAAAGGCCACAGATTACTTATCTCTAAATCCAGGATACTTAATTTAATCCATGGGACACAAACATTTCTAAATGCAGTATCTGGCTAAAATGTCTGTGGACATTCTCAGTCATCCCTATAGTTGTAGACAGACCACTCAATGCAGTGTTTCCTAGCCTTGTGAAGCGGGAAGTTATTGAAAGGATAGATAGCAACAAAAACTATCTTCAAACGGGGAAAGTATAAGGTTGTTAATTGCAAGCAGAACTTGCAAAATAATTTTGCAATGTGGAGAACAGCTATTCAGAATCCTCGACAGCATTCCATTGCCTTCCTCCTATGGATTCTTTCATTTTCCTCCCAACAGTCAGCATTCCAAGGCACACTTAATCCTCTTTGAGATATTTGGGAGGGAGAGGGAGGGAGTCCCCTACTGTTTTGTTGTTTGGTTATAGAATAGTAGTACTCGAGATCCAGAACTCTGGAAATAAAGAGCTGTATGTTCTTGTCAACAACAAGCTCTTAAAATAACATTTCTCCCCTTGCAAACTAGGGAAAGATGTCTTTTGATAGACTAAACCAGTATTTTAAGCAAAATAAGTCTTTTAGCTAAAGTTGACATGGATGAACTGCCAGGTCACTTTCTCAACTATACATATCTTTGTATGATTTTTTTTCAAAGAGCAACAGCAGTGGGGAAAGAATTCTAGCAGATGGGAAGCCAGATATTATTTTAACAGAATAACAGAGTTGGAAGGGACCTTGGAGGTCTTCTAGTCCAACCCCCCCTGCTCAAGCAAGAGACCTATACCACTACAGGCAAGTGGTTGCCCAATCTCTTCTTAAAATCCACCAATGATGGAGCACCCACAACTTCTGAAGGCAAGCTGTTCCACTAATTAATTGTTCTAACTGTCAGGAAATTTCTCCTTAATTCTAGATTGGTCCCCTCCTTGATAGGTTTCCATCCATTGCTTCTTGGTCTGCCTACAGGTGCTTTGGAGAATAGGTTTATTTTATTTTTTGATTTTGTTTGTTTCTCAAACATGTACAAGATAACAAGCATAGGTAGGAACATAAACACGAACAAAGGAACAAAGGAAAAGAGCTGATGTGGTTCCCATCTTCAAAAAAGGGAAAAAAAACAGACCCAGGAAACTACAGACCAATCAGCCTAACATCAATACCCAGGAAGATACTGGAAAAGATAATAAAAAAACCGTACTCAACGAGTAGTCCTTAATGGGTCGAAGTCTACATGGAGGGAAGTAAGCCGTGGGGTGCCACAAGGTTCCGTCTTAGGCCCAGTACTCTTCAATATCTTCATTAACGACTTAGATGAGGGAATAGAACACTGGGCCATATCTAAAAATGAAATTCAATGTAGAGAAAAGTAAAGTCCTACACTTAGGCAAGAAAAACCAGAGGTACACATATAGACTGGGTGAAACCAGGCTCAATAGCAGTAACTGTGGAGTCTTAGTGGAGAACCAGAAAAAGAAACTGGAAGAGCAAAATTCTGCAACCCAAAACTATACATGATTTTGAAATATACAGTGTCTAGGATTGTTAACAAAAACAGAGCATCAGAATAGATGGGGACAAACAATCTCTAAATCCCAATAGAGAAAGCCAATGTCTTTAGCAGGACTGTTTCTCAAATATGAATGCACATAGTCCTCAACTTACAACCACAATGGAGCCCAAAATTTCTGTTCCTAAGTGAGACTGTTGTTAAATGGTTATGTCACATTTTATTACCTTTCTTGCCACAGTTGTTAAGTGATTACTGCAGTTGTTAAGTTAATAACAACTAACATAGTTGTTAAGTGATTCTGGCTTCACAATTGACTTTGCTTATCAGAAGGTCATACCTGGGGCATTGCAATCATTATAAATATGAGTAAGTTGCCAAGCATCTGAATTTTGATCACATGACCATGGGATGCTGTAATGGTTGTAAATGTGAAAAATGGTCATTAGTCACCTTTTCCAGTGCTGCTGTAACTTTGGTCACCAAACGAACTGTTGTAAGTTGAGGACTTCCTGTATGACCGCATTATAATAGACTGGTATCTTCGATTTACCATTTGAGAAAATTCTAGGTGATATCTATGGTTTTGGCATACACATGGACTACTCATATCCCTTGTTCAGGTAGTAAAAGATGTGGTTTAGATTTGAGTTGCAAATTATTCAGCAAAATATCCAAAACACAGTGTTTCCATTCAATATTCTACTAAACATCAGGACCTTTGAACGTCATTAAAGCCAGTAGCTTTTGGGTAAATCCCTTCATTAAGGTGAAGATGGTTTCTAGGCTCCTTGGGAGAAAATTTGACTTCATCCCTTCTTGCTGAACTCTATGCCCTGGGTAGGAATTTATATAATGAGGCACAATTCAGATTAATTGCCCGCAGTTCACTTCAGATGAATTGCTAGCTCATTCCCTACTCTGTATTATGCAAAATGGTACCTTTGTTCTAGGTTTCAGGTCCCACTGTAAAATGCTTTCTTTGGGCCCTCATTGACTTCAGCATGCAGCCTTTCATCTGCCTTTTGTGACTGCAGCAGATGCCTGTGAACTACATTAAAAAATTTCCCACAATAATTCAGAGCAATGTTTTATGAATGTTCTAGAGCAGTGGTCCCCAACCTTTTTTGTACCAGGGACCGGTTTCAAGCAGAAAATTTTTGCAAGGACCGGGGGGGGGGAGAGAAGGAGGGGGGGCTTTTCCTGTCGCCGCAGCTATTCCGAAGCGCCCGTTTCACCCCACCCCGCCCGCGCGCGCGTGCTTCAATCCACAGTGTCCCGTTCTGCCTGCCTGCCTGCCTGCCTTAGTTTCTGGTTGTTTGGGAGCAGCTTCGGCTGAGAATAATAACTATTCGCCTCTTTTACTCAGCCGAAGCTGTTCCGATTCAACCATTAACGAAGGCAGGCAGGCAGGCAGAACGGAGCGCGCGGGCGGGCGGGTGAGCGGGCGAGTGGGCGGGCGGGCGGACGGGGTGGGGGTGGGGAGAAACGGGCGCTTCGGCGACAGGAAAGCCCCCGCTTCTTTGAAGCAGTTTCTTCCTGGGCTGGTGGAGGAGCGAGAGAGGCGACTGAGAGAGCTGACCCAGAGAGAAGGACAGGCTTCGGTTGCTTCCTCCCTCCCCTTCTTTCATTTGTGTCCTTGATCCCAGATCCCAGCAGCATTCACCGAAGGTGAAGAAAGCCGCCATTTTTTTAAAAAAAAAATTCTTTGCGGCCCGGTAGAGAGTGCTCCACGGCCCGGTACTGGTCCGCGGCCCGGTGGTTGGGGACCCCTGTTCTAGAGCATCAAGGGGCCATTCAGCTTGTAGGTATTGTATGCTGTAGTACTGATGCTCCATTACTTGCCCAACAATGATAACTAGTGGATTCTTTTCTTCCTTTTCTAAGCTCTGGTCACAGAGCATAATAATAGTTTGTCATGTGGGACATAACTTCTCAGTCAAGCATCTATACCCAATGAAATATGAATTTAGGATCATAAAAAGGGAAAGATAATTGAGGAAGGCATGGAGATCATTCAACAATACCATGAAAGTATTAGAACTTAAGTGGGGGGGGGGAGGGCAAGAATCCACTTAGATATTAAATCTTTTAATATTCTGGATCAGCCCTCCCCAATTTAATGATGTCCACATGTGCAGGAATTATACCTTCCATAATTATCTCCCAGTAAGATCATATAGGTATATAGCTCCATATCTATATTTGAAATGCATTAGGTGAATGTCCAGGAAGCATTTTACAAACACTAGAGGGTAAAGGTGAGACGAACCATTAGCAGCTGAGAAAAAGGTAAGTTGATTAAAAGCAATAGAATGGCCATCTTCAAAGGTTGTGGCATATATAATAGAGTGGGTTTTTTTTTTTTTTTTTTTGCTCCAAAATATAAAACCAGTCAATTATAATAAAATAGATTTCTAGTAAAGTTAGACAAATCTTCTTGATGGCCCCAAGCTGTCAATACCTTTTCTTAACAATAGAATTTGTTAGAAGGCTTAAAGTATTGATGAAGGTGCCCTAATCTTTTTTTTTTTTTTTTTTTTTGCATCGGTAATAGCCTGGACTAGATGAGGCCCTTTTAAAATCTATGATGATACAATTCTAGATTTTAAGTACTGTAATCAGGAGGGTGCCTAATAACTTCTGTGAAATAATGACAGGTAGCACTGCTGGAGCTGAAGAGTTCAGATACGTGCACACACTTTGCTGCCAAAAGAATATATGTTTTGTGTCAAAGGTTAAAGGAGTTAGTTTCAAAAATGATTATTGTACAAGCTGAAGACAACCTGGAAGATCTGTTCGTCAATCTGCCAGTCTCCTTTTCTCAGTCCTAGATACAAAGAATCTGGCTACTGTTCATTGCTGGTAGAAAAAGGCATTTTGTGCATACTTTGAGATTTTTTCTTGCCACTCACCCTGACACATTCCAGATTCCTGACTCAACAAGTTGAGGGGCTCAGTCCTGGCTCAGGAGAAGTCCAAAGATTTATTTGCTTTCCTGGGGGAGGGGAGATAACTACTTTTCTGCACATCTTGCTTAGGGCAATCTAAAAAAGCAGCATGTGTCAGCAGTAGCACTTAACTCTCTTCTCTTGCTTCGCACAAACAAATGACATCTCCTCCTGCTCTCCTCTATGAGTACTACCTCCCCCAAAGTGATTATATCCTGCTTTCTCCCTTTGCAGACATAACTGGGGCAAAGGAGATGAAGGCAAGCCCCATCCTGAAAAAAACCATGCCCGGAGGACAGAGATGTTACCGGCCTGGGAGAGGAAAGGAATGATAATAAAATTTGGAGAATTTTAGTTCATGTGCAAAGGGGAGGAAATGGGCAAGTCAAAACATCTCTGTGCAGGCAAGTAAGAGTCTGTGTAACCCCCCCGCTCCCCCAGTGTATAAGTAATTCCAAAACTATGGCTTTCTGTTTTCAAGATCAAATGTATGCCTCTTTTTCTCAAGGGACCCAAGTTTTATTGTTTTCATATCTCTAGTAGAAATAATCTCCACCTTCATTTGGTAAGAAAATAGATATTTTGCATTAATATGATATATTTGTGTCTCTAGACCAGGGGTGGCAACTTAAAGTTGCCAAGTTTGGAGACCTCCTCCCTAGATCCATCTTTCACCAAGGTGCGTGTGCATGAGGATAGTTTCACTGAATCATATGAAAAATCCTAGTACCATCTGCATGCAAGAAGCTTACAGAATCAGAAGGATATAGAATTCATAGGTCTAGAAGGGATTCTGGAAATCTTCTAGTCCACCTTCTGCTGAAGGCAGGAACCTTATATCATCCTAGTCAAATAATTGACCAGCCCCTTCTTGGAAACATCCAGTGATGAAGCACTCCATTGATTAATTGTTCTCACGATCAGAACATTTCTCCTTATTTCTATGTCTCTTTCTTTCTTTCTGAGAATGACACGACAGCAGTATTCCAACATTTGAGGGGACCAACCTATTTCCAAAGCACCAGAAGGCAACACAATAAACAATGGGTAGAAACTAATCAAGCAGAGAAGCAACCTAGAATTAAGGAGAAATTAACCAGTAGAATGGCTTGCTTTCAGATGCTGTGGTTGTTGGAGGCTTTTAAGAAGAAACTGGATAGCTACTTGTCTGGAATGGTACAGGGTTTCCTGTTTGAGCAGGGGGTTGGACTAGAAGACCTCCAAGGTCCCTTCCAATTCTATTATTCTGTTATAAGAAGCTATCATTACTTCTTATCCTGCCCTCTAGTGCTTTGGAGAACAATTATTGTTTCCGCCTAATCCTTCTCTTCCGTAGGCTAGATATACCTAACTTCCTCAACTGTCCAAACACAATTTAGCCTCCAAAGCCTTTATGATCTTTGTTGCTCTTCTCTGCAAACTTTCCAGTCACCTAACATCAATTTTGTATTGTGGTGACCAGAACTAGGCACAATACCTCTTCCCTATACTTTCGCTTTTAACTGCATGAAAATTTCCATTTTTGGCAAATAAAAGACTGATTATGGGTACATTTTTTGGATACTTCCCACCCTCTATTTCAGGAGTGTCAAACTCAAGCCCACGAGGTGCTTAAATCTGACCTGCAGGGCCAACCTGGAAATATCAAAAGACCAGCCTGTGATGAATCTCCCGGCCAAAATGGGTCACAGGGTTGTGGGGGGGGGGGGCTCCTGCAGCACTCTGCTGGGCAAAAATGGATCCCACGGAGGCCCTATGAAGCTCCTGTGTGGCCCATTTTCAGCCGGCAGAGTGCTGCTGGAGGCCAGGGAGGCCAAAAATGAGGCACCGTGCCCTGTTTTGGCCTGAAAAGTGCTCCAGGAGGCTGTCCAGGCCAAAAATGGGGTGTGTGGGGCCACCCTGTTTTGGTCAGCAGGAGGCATCCATCCTGCCTCCTGCTCCATTTTTAGAAGCCTTTTAAATTTTATATACATGTAAAGCTACCTATGTGATGAAGAAGAGCATATTACAAGTTCTTAGCTACAGGTAGGCTTAAGTAATTCAGGATTTTCCATCACGATGTTATTTCTTCTTACTTAATTTTTTTCCCCTTTATGTGAGCAACAACTTCAAGAACATGAAAATCATGCTCCTAATTTTGATGTTCCTCTCTCCACACACTTTCTTTCCACTGAGCATGACTCAAATACTTGCCTCTTTGCTTCAGTGAACATACAATGGAAGAGTGGGTTTGATTAATAGGGGCATACAAGAAGTCTGACAAAGCCTGTTTTCACTAATTTCTAGAATTTAGGATGTTGCTGTTCAGTTGATCAAGAAAATACAACACATTGTCAGAAATGGAGACAGGATGGATGTGCAGTGTTTCTCAACTTTGACAATCTTAAGAGGCATGGAATGAATTCTCAGAATTCTAGATGAAGTCCACAAATCTTAAAATTGCCAAAGTTGAGAAATATTGGGCCTGTATTCTACTTTACAGAGGAAGACTGAAATATATTTTTAGCATTTAATATTTATTTTATCTTTTACATTTATATATGTTATATTTACAGTATCTAAATTGGATATGTTGCTATTTGGGATGGTTTTCTTTGGAACTGTTGACATTTGGAATGGAAAAATTGTGTGTTGGGTCTGTAAACAATGATGTTTAAGCTTCCACACACACACCCCAGTTACTCTAAAAGTTAGGGGTATTTTTGACCTTCTATTTTTTTTTTAAAGGAACAGTGATCCTTCTTTCTGTTGGAGCCTTCTTCATTTGTACCACTGCAACCAGATTTCAGTAAAGTTTAGGAATTCATGGTCTTCTCCTGATGCAATGTGCACCTGGAGGAGCAACAGGGAGAGTTTTGGCAAGTCATAGATAGGCTTAGATTAAGAGACTGCATATATGGTGGGCGGGGGGGAGAGGTTCAAGGAAGCTACACTCTTGAATCTTCCAGGATATATTTAGTAATTTAGAAGGTTATATCTTTTGTCTGGCAAGATTCTGTCCATTAAGTGTAAGGAAATAAAAGATTGAACTCAATTGGATTTCAGTCTGTCTATACAGGCTTGAGCCTGACACCCTCACAGCAACCATATTTCCCAGTTAATCTCTGGCTCAGTGAATGTGTACAATTATATTCTGGATTGGGCAGGATTGCAACCCCTGAAGGAACAAAAGTTGAACATTATATTTACAAATCTCGGTAAAGTTTGGATTCTCATTATTAATATTAAAAGGGTTAGTTCAGAGATCAGTGCAGGGAAGAGTTCAAATATCAGGGTTATCAAACTCCCAGCCTATGGGCCGGATGTATCATGTGCTGGCCATGCTCACACCCAGTTTAGTGAAAGGGAAAAAAGTCCCAATACATCATGTGACATCGCCGTGACAATGTGAGTTTGACACTCCTCCTATATACAAGAGTAGAAAAGACACTTTCATTTCTGTAGTATGAAGTAAAATTTGAAAAGATATCATGCATGGTTCTCACACCATGGTCCTGACCCTTTTGCATGATACCATACCCCATTGCATCCTCTTCCTTCCATCCGTCAGCACTCTGAACCCAATGGTGTGTACTTTCCTTCTCTAGTGATTGAACTTTTGTAAATCTCGATGTCCCACCATATCTTTCCCCTTGTAAATGAATAGTGTCTTTTTTGCTGGTTAAGGACTCAGACTTATGAGTTACCTTATAACAGCCATGGGTCCAGGCATCCTTGGGAAGAGGGAAGAGATGTCACATATTATCAGGATGTCATCGGGCAAATGACATGAAATTATGTACTGTATTCCATGATATATAATAATTCGTACATTATATAATTATTTATTATATAATTTGCCCCTTGTGCGTGAGACTTCGATATGTATAATGTCACCCATGGCTGCTAGAGAAATGAATTCCTTTATTTTCCTCTTTGAAGAAATAAACTTATGTAAACAGAGTTGGTAGTTTATACTGTATATTTATAGTAGCTCCCCCAGACAGCTGTTCTCGGGTTAGGGATTGCTGGAGGTGATGGGAGTAGGACTCAGTGGTGAGATTCAAATATGTTTACCACCGGTTCGGTGGGTGTGGCTTGGTGGGCGTGCTTTGTCTGTGTGCACACACTTTGTGCAGGCGCAGAGGCATTTGCACAGGCGCAGAGGTGTTTTAACTTGCCTCCTGCAAGCCTGCATGATCCTCCGGTCGCTTCAGCAGCAGCTGCCACGCAACACTCTTCTGTGCTTCAAATTCAGAGGATAAAAGTGAGTATGGGACCCTGGGCGGGCGGGTGGGCCCAACAGCAGAGCAGCTGAGAGAACCAGTTTGGTCTCCGCTGCTCATCACTGCTCCCGGCTCGCCAGAACCAGGCCAAAGCGGTAGAATACCACCATTGGTAGGACTTCAACATATAGGTAGCTCTCAGTTTACAAGTACAATTGGACTAAAATTTCAATTGTTAAGCAAGATGTTTGTTATGTGAGAGCTTACCATTTTTGCCATGGTTGTTAAACGAACCACTGCAATTAAGTGAACCATGAGGTTGTTAAGCTAGCTGGGAAGGTTGCAAATGGTGATTACATGACCCCAGAAAGTTGTAACTATTGTAAAGACATCCTGGTTCTCAAGTGCCTGAGTTTAATCATGTAAGGACTGTAGGGATGCTTTGATGGTTGTAAGTGCGAGGATCAAAGGTTGCCAAATAAGTTGAGGACTACCTGTACCTCGAGGCCAAGTTGAGGAAGGCTGAATTAATAAAATATTAACTGCTGTGGAGAAACAACACAATTGTGCTGAAGCAGGTATATTATTCAAATCTTAAGTCATTATTAACACTGTACAAATGTCCTGTCGTTATAGAATACTCTCTCCACATCCACATTAAAAATTCATTTTTCTATTATGACACCTGAAAGCCACTCCATCCAACCCCTGATGAAGTTCCCAATACTTCTGAAACGATTTTGCTTCCCTTCTCGATGGATAAAGACTTGGGGAATAAAGCAAAGAAACATTGGGGCTTGCCAAGGGAAAATCCAGGTACAGTGCTAAGATCCAACTTAGGGCCCCTAAATAATACTTATTCTATTGTCACACTAATACTACATCTCCATCAGTAACAAAAATGCTTTCAGCAAAAAATAAAAAATAAAAATCCACCACTAAACATTTCTCTCTTGCGTTGCTGAATGTGCCATAGTTACAGCTGCAAACAAATTGGAGGTTAGATTAATATCTGCCAGATTTTAATTAGGCTTGGTTGGAAGTTCTTAGTTTAGTGATAAGACAAATCTTGGAAATGTTTCACCTAGACTCAGCTTTCAATCAGTTATTCTGGTTTACAACTGCAGTAGTTTTGATCAACCAGAAGAAAGGATATGACTAACCAACAATATTTCTGCTTTACTTCAACTCTGGTTAAACATTAGGTGTGAATGTGAAGAATAGGGATGGAGGCAGCATTCTCGAAATCAAACATTCTCCAGATTTCCCTCACCAGCACAGCTGGAATTCCAGGAATGTGACAGCTGATTCAAAAGCCAGAAGAGCCCACAGCAAAGATATGGAGACCCTCACCCGCCCCCATGATACCACCTAGTGCAAGGAACAGGGCTGGTAATGGAAGAAGATCAGCCTACTACTGCCCACCAAGGTAGCACCATTTGAAAAAGAAAAAAGAAAAACTAGACTGAGGTTAGTTTGTGTTTATTCTTAGGAATTCTACTACAAGGGAGGGGAATCTGGGCTTCTCAGAGGCTGTTGAATTAAAACTCCTAGCAGCCTCAGCCATGTGGGCAACAATGACAGTTGCTAGGAGTTGTACTACTAGCAGTCTCTGGAGGGCTACAGGTTCACGTATTGGTGTTATAGATTCTCAGCTTTCCCACCCAGCTACCTCTGAACATGGAAAAACCACAGGAACCCTCTCTCTGTGTCCCTTTAATTTGATTCTAAAATTGAATACAATAGAGGGGGAAGGGAGATCTTCCACCCATTGTTTCTTTTACTGCCTTCTGGTGCTTTGAAACTAAGTTGACCCCCCTCAAATACTGGAATACTGCTATCATGTCAACCCTGGTCTTTCTTTTCTCTAGATTAGCCAAACCCAAATCTTGCAACCATTTTTCATCTGCACCTCTATAACTGTCTGGTTTGTTTCTGCAACCCAATAAGACAGACACAGATTCCAGAGAGTAATTAGGACTGCAGAAAAAACAATTACGACCAACCTGCCTTCAATCGAGGACCTTTATACTACACGGACCTTTATACTACACGAGTCAAAAAGAGGCCTGTGAAAATATTTACAGACCCCTCACATCCTGAACATAAACCGTTACCACTCCTACCCTCAACACGACGCTATAGAGCAGTGCACATCAGAACAACTAGACACAAGGACAGTTTCTTCCCAAACGCCATCACTCTGCTAAACATGTAATTCCCTCAACACTGTCCAACTATTTACAAAGTCTGCATTACTGTTTCTATTATTCTTCTCATCACTCCTTATCACCCTTCCCCTCCTACTTGTGACTGTATGACTGTAACTTTGTTGCTTGTATCCTTACAATTTATATTGACTGTTTCCTAGTATGATTTGATTGCTTATTGTACCCTATGATTATTATTAAGTATTGTACCTGGTAATTCTTGACTCTTGATGAATGTATCTTTTCTTTTATGTACATTGAAAGCATTTGCACCAAGACAAATTCCTTGTGTGTCCAATCACACTTGGCCAATAAAGAATTCTATATGTTTTAGTTTCCTGGCCTTTGATCATTTTAGTTCTCTTCTCTGTACTTTTTTTCCAAAATCTCAACATGTTTTTCTGTAATGTGATGACCAAACCTGGATGCAGTAATCCAGATGCAGTCTTACCAATGTTTTATAACGTGGTACCAATACTTCTGGCTCTGAGCACTGCAGGCTCATATTTAAATATTCATCACTGGATGTTTTACATGAATGAGCAGGTACCTGTGGTGGGGAAGAAAGGTGAGTCAAGTATATTTTGCCAGGGGGATCTGAACAAGAGTATTGTCACTTTAGCTCACGTACTCTCTTCCCTTAGTTCAAAGAATGGAGTCATGCTCTTTGCTAGGTCATAATGTGGTCTGTTTGCTTTTGCCCCAATGTGATATGATTACAGAACTGATCATTTCCTTTTTGGTAAGTGTCTGTTAGGAAATGGGTAACTTCCCAAGCAGATTTCCACCCTTTTAATGTAGCATTACATTCTGGTGACTTCGTAGCTAAAAAACACATTTGTGTATTATTCTTGTCAGCACGAGAGAAATAGTTTGGCATTGTCTTCATCCAGGATTCTTTTTGATGCCTTCCTAGGATATCCTGGTGATCTACCATTCAAGCCTTAATTAACATGAATGGTAGATCACCAGAATCTTAAGCTCAGCAAAGTTCACTTAGTGTAATGGGAAGTAGGAGTGACCTTGATGAACAGGAGGAACAGTTGCAACCAAGACAACAATCAGATAAAGAAAATCTGAGTCTAAGGCAGATAAGTAATTTGAGAAAGTGACTTGAACAAAACTCTAATTCTCACATTCAGATTTTGTACACTATGTGGGCAAGACCTTGGGACATGAAGCAAAGAGCTGCTACCTAGGGAACTGTCAGATAAAAGACAGCACAGTCCACCACTGAGTGGAGGACAGAGCAAGAGGCTCAGAAGGAACCTTCCCCCCCCCTCCAAGTTCTCAGGCTGTAAAAGTCAAGCTGGAGATTTATACTTTCAGACTTGCAAGATTCTACTAATATAGCCTTGCACTACAATGGAATTAATTTATCTGATTGTGTTTCTTGGGTGGATTACCTGGTAAGTCTGTAAGTTCCGTAAGGTTCTGTTGCTGCAACTTATAATAATAGTATTATTAGCACTTATAATGCTGGTTTCCTATTGTGATCTACCTTGAAGGGCTCACAGTAGGTGCCACCATGCCAGATAATGTAGTAAACTACTATAATCTATAGCTGAACTTCCTAGAATAAACCAAGTGGGATTGTGGAGTGATATAGTTGTAGTGGTTATAAAATACTAAATTTTGGAAGATGACTATCATGTCACTTGTAAGCCTTCTCTTTGTTAGGCTAAATATACCTGGTTCCCTTCACACTATTCAGCATATGATTTAGCCTCCAGACCCTTTATCATCTTTGCTGTTCTTTTCTGCTCTCTCAGTATCTTTTTTTGTGTCATAATGATACAATATTCTCAATGTGGCTTCACTTGTGCAGTATAGTGGTCTCATTTGTGATCTTGATGCTACTCCTCTGTTAATACAGCCTTAGACCTGATGACTCACACTTAAGCAGTGGTCTACTAGATTCCTCTCACAGGCAGTTTTTGTACCCTGTGCATTTCATTTTTCCTGAACCTTACTTTTCTCACCACTGAATTACCATCTTGTTGGGTAGGGCCCAATGCCCAGGTCTGCCAAGATCCTTCTGAATCTTAAGTCTATCTTCCAAACTATTAGCAATTTCCCCCAACTTGGTGTCGTCTGCAAATTTGATGAATGTCCCTTCAGTCCGCTCAGCTAGATCATTTATGAAGATGTTGAAGAGTAGGCCCAAGACAAAACTTTGAGGTTACCCACTGCATGCTGCCCTTCATATAGATATAGTTCCATAGTTCCATTGAGGATTATACACTGAGTGCCATTGGCCAGCCAATTGCAAATCCATATGGTAGTGGTCTAGTTTATCCCACATTATTCTGTCTTACCAAGAAATAGACTGTGGTTTACTTTATTGAATGTCTTACTGATGTCTAAGTATACTATATCCACAATACTTCCTTGATCCACTAGTTTACTCACTTTATCAAAAAGATAATAATTTGTTTGGCATGACCTGCTTTAAACAAACTCATGCTAGTTTCTAGTAATCATCTTGTTTTCTTTCTGGGTGCTAACAAATCTGCTGCTTGGATATCTTTTCCATTATTTTTTTCAGGTATTTATGTCAAGCTGATTGTTCTGTATTTCCTGGACCCATTTTTCCCCCTTTAAAGGATTGGAACCACATTAGCTCTTTTCCAATTATCTGACAGTTCCATATACCAGGAACTCTGAAAGGTTTCATTTAGTGGTTCCAAGATCATCATCCGCCAGCTCCTTCAAACTCTAGGATGTAAACCACCTGGTCCCAATGATTTGAATTTATCCACGGTGAATGGGTATTTTGTGAATGGGTATTTTCTTACCTATTTTGACTTGCATACCTGTTCTATCTCCCACTGTGCTAATTTTGATGGGTTGGCATAAAGATAGATGCAAATAAAAAATTAAATGGTTTTGCTTTCCCCCTGCTCCTGTCACCTTTTGCTATCTTCTCCCATAATATACCTAACATTTCCTTGACCTTCTTGTTGCTTACATATTGAAATAATCTTTTTTTTATTTTTAGTATTTGTTGCCAGTCTTCATTCATTTCATTTTTAATTCATTCTTCTTGGCTCTATTCTTATAAATTTGGACTATTTGCTATTTTAATTATATGCCCCTTTTTCCATTTGTCAAACAGCTTTTTGTGCAACAATGCTGGTTTTGCCTGGGCTCTCTTATTTTCTGGTACTGCTTTTGTTTGGGTCTTTATTATCTCATTCCTCCCCGCCTTACAATGCCCCTCCCTGACAGTGTATTCTTCTTCCCCTCAGCTACCTACCTGGAACATCAACAAGAGTGCCTGTGGTTTAACTGCCTTGAAACTCGCCCTTTGGGGAAAAACAAGGATCCGCTACAGCATTTTCCCCACCTGCCCTACAAGCAGGGAGGGAACATCCTGACCTGCAGTGCACGGAGGAATGCTCTCTTTATGCACTGAGCAAACTCATACTCTTTGCTTGCCCATTCCAGAGAAACTGATAGCAGAATGGGGCTTAATCAAAGGAGTCCCTTAAAGCTCTTCTCCAGATCATCTACACTGCCACACCTCTATCTTTGCCAGCACTAAAACAAACCACATTATTGGTTTCAATTTTGTAATTATCAGCTGCATGTTGGCTGCAAGTATAAGTATTCAGATCAATGGCTCTTAAGTCAATTGCTTCATTACCTCTCATTAGTTTCAACAACTATCCTCTATACATGATAATCAAGTAAGATCCAACTCAGTGCTTATAAATAGGCGCATCAGCCTTAGACAAAATCTACTTCTGTTGTGTTCATTCTCGACTGCTATTATTTGGATAATTCTCAGTCCTACCTAGAGCCCACTTATCATATTTCCCTTCTAAATGGGTAGTGATGAAATCTTTTTTTTGGAGATCACATTTTGGTAATATACAACCCCTTTGTGGAGCAAACAAAACATCTTTTAAAGTGGCTACATGCCTGCAGCTGCTTCTGTTGAAAATAAAGCAGCTGTTCAATCAAGAAAGGAACAGGTAGAAGGAAGCCACCTGGTTTTTATTATTTATAATGTTGATTCCAAATTAAGCTTTTGGGAGAATATTAAACTGTTAAATCATTTGGCAGGTTGAAGATTTCTAAAACCCACCACCAGTCTTTAGCGCACCCAAACTCTGCTGGGATAGAAATTAAAAGGCTGTTAGACTTTCTTGAAAACTTTGAAAGTCAGCTCAAACTTCAACTCCACCACAGCCAGAGGTGGTACTCAGCAGATTCTGACCAATTCTGCAGAAGCAGTAGTGGAAATTTTGAGTAGTTTGGAGAACCAGCAAATACCACCGGCAAATACCACCCGCCCCCATCTATTCTCTGCCTCCTGAGTCCCAGCTGATTGGTTGGGTCTTCTTTTGTTGCCCTGCACAGGAGAACAGAACTGGAAAGCAGATTAGTAGAGTGGGGAGGGAATGAGATTTTGTAGTAACCTTCTCCCAGGAGTGGGGAGGGAATGGGGATTTTACAGTATCCTTCCCCTGCCATGCCCACCAAACCACACCATGCCCACGGAACCAGTAGTAAAAAAATTAGAATCCTACCACTGACTACAGCTGAATAGTTGATGCTATTGAACTGTTGATATGACCAAGAATTTGCAACTTCACATTATGTCCATGGATTACTGTTTTTTTTTTAAAAAAAAATCATCTTGGTTTCTTTTTTTAAAAAAATATGGGCTTCAGTCTGCTTGCACTGACCTTTACCAGGAACTGTGGCTGCTGGCATCACTCTTTATGGCTTTAGCCTACATTCTGCTAAGGTTTATTTTGTTGTTCTCTGCTCAGAAGGCCTTTAATTTCAAATGAGATTTTTCCTTGGTCCATTGGCTTGCACCACTGCTTGTACATTTCAGGTTCTTCTCTAAGAGCACAGATGGCTTTTTCTCAGCTTGAAACCAGCTCTTCCAGATATTGGTACCTCATTTTTTTCCTCATTCTGCATTCCCTTGTGCTCTGCCAGCTTCTCTCTTGTTTGGCTTTCAAATTATTTTAGCTGCTTTACAGCCCTATTTGCCTGGTTTCTTCACTTTGTGACCAGCTATTTTGCTCTTGTCCATTAGACCGCTGGGAGGACCTCCCACTTCACCACTATCTGCTAATCCGGAACCAGGCACCGAAGAGATCCATGCAGTCCCTCCATGGCAGGTCACCAGCTGCTTCATCAGGGTTTCCTCAGTGTGGATCAGAGACGATAGGTCAGCTTGGATAAAATACAGTTTAGCTACCTCTCCCACCCATATTGTTAAAGTGTCATCTCTAGTTTCTTAGTTCTGGCACGAAAGTTGAACATCTCTTATCTTCATATGAGCATTCTAAGTTTCCTATGCAAAATAAACTAACATTGTCGCCCTCTGAATTTCAGACTTTTAATGGAGCAAAAATATGTCAGTCTTGGAAATCCGCTTTGTCCACAGTGCTGTGTGCCCTATGCTATAATAGCCACCAGAAAGAGTTTGGAAGAGCCCACAAAATCTGGGTAGAATCTCATAGCATTGTGCTATATTCTCCAGAATGCATTTCAGTATGTTCTATGAAAGTTGAACTTTTCTGAACAAATACTGTATATAGGGATGTAATATATTTAAAATTGCACTGTATTGTTTATTTCTGCCTCCTGGTGGTTGTCATACTGTATTGCTCAAAAATTAGGATAAAATTGCTTGTATGAAAGGTTTCATTCTATTAATTTGATTCTCCTTCTCCCATTTTAATATTTCCATTATACCATGTGGCCATACTTTTAGGATTGTCTGAAAGTTATGGTTAAAAAAGTCAGGACGGAGACCAGGACAAAACCTCCACCCATTTTTTATGTAGTTTGCACATGATGATGCACATAAAAAAAAAAGTGGTTGGAGCTTCAGTCAGGTGTGGCTGCCATTTTTAAACCATTTTTTAACACATATTTTTAACCATGGCTGAGGGCACTCCTCACAATGATGAAAAGGGGCAAGGTTATATTTTGCAATGTGAGCAACTTCAAAAAAGTTGTTCCCCCCATTTTGGGATTCTTGAGGGCTCGGAAGGGTGAGATAATTATCTTTCTTTGTTGTTTTATTTGAACTAAAGCTGACCTTGAATTAAGGCCTACGTGACAGTTTCTATAAATTTCCTGCCTCAGAATGGCAGGAAAAGGTAGGGGAGGGGCTCTTAGAGTCCAGAGACTGCATCTAGGTTTATAGATTGGCCATTTCTGTCTTAAACATGGTTTCCATGGGGCACCCCTTCTGAAACAGAAGGTAGCTCTCCAGTTGAGAAATCCTGGTTTATAAAACCACAATAGATTCCACTGTATTTTTCTTATTTGCTGGAATGGGAAAGGCAAATAGGCAGAAGTAGTTTATCATGACATCAGTTTGTTTATTTGTATCAGAAGCATTGCAATTAAAATAAGGCATAGTATATGACATAAATTTAAAATATAAGATACAAGATTAAACTATGTACAAATTAAACAGATCTTACCCAGATACTAGCAACATTAATTGTATTCTGTCCTGCTATCATGCAGTCCTCAAATGTATCCTGATGGGAACACAAAGGGCAGGTAATCATGTGTGTTGTTGTCTGCATGTCACCAAAATTGCAAAGATCGCATTTCCACCTATGATATCAAGGAGAAACAGCCTAGCATTACATTAGGATACATTTTAGTGTAACCACACAAGGCAGTATTTCTAAATCATCAACATTTCTTTCTTTCTTTCTTTCTTTCTTTCTTTCTTTCTTTCTTTCTTTCTTTCTTTCTTTCTTTCTTTCTTTCTTTCTTCTTTCTTTCTATCTATCTATCTATCTATCTATCTATCTATCTATCTATCTATCTATCTATCTATCTATCTATCATTTAGAAACTCACTTAGAAAAGGACTCCGATCAATGTACAGATAAAATACTAAAGGCATTAAAATTGTATATAAAATTTAAGTAAGAGGCAAATGTAATTAAAATTCAACATTAAAATTAATTAAAAAGTGGAAGCACAGTTAACCAACCCCATTGAATATAATTTTTAATCCTGGTTTATTTGTCCACAACAAACTAGACCTGTTATTCTTCTACTATATTTGGTTTGTTTTATCTGCCTGTGTGTGATGCAGCAAAAGAATTTCACCTAATACTTCTGTACTGAAGTCAAATGAAACTTTTATATGCTTATTTTCCCTGCAGGGTATCCACATTTCTGCTTCTGATAAAAAGGAATTTCTCTCATACACACACATATTTCCTCATTTATCCTCTGAACTTAAGAAATTTGTATCTGGAAAAAAAGGAAGTCTCAGACAAGGAACAGGTAGCACTAAAAGGTTATTTACAAATAAGTTTCAGGAAGACAGCAAGGCAGGGCATCTTTGAACAATGAATGAATCAAACAAGTAATGTAGGAAGGAAGAAACAAACTAAACATCAAGGACAACTTTTGAACTTAACCATTAGCCCAGCCATGAGAAATAATCCTAAGGAAAAGAATACAATCTTTAAATATTTACTGCATTTTAACTAACGCCCATTCAGTTCAGAGAAGCTTACCTCCATGGAAATGCATACAAGATTACTAAATAACACAGCACTGGTTCTATTGAAAGAAAGGAGATTTCTCTTAACTCTTCTCACAGTCCAAGCCACCAGCCTGTCCATAAATTCTTCTTAGAAGACAACATCAAGCAGTTGGAAGAGAAGGGTATTTTAAATTGATTTTCAGTAAAAGGTACTAAAAAAAATTACAAAAAATAAAAATCCCGAATTATTATTATTATTATTATTATTATTATTATTATTATTATTATTATTATTATTATTATTATTATTATTATTATTATTATTATTTCTTCTTCTTCTTCTTCTTCTTCTTCTTCTTCTTCTTCTTCTTCTTCTTCTTCTTCTTCTTCTTCTTCTTCTTCTCTCTCTCTCTCTCTCTCTCTCCCCCTCCCCCTCCCTCCCTCCCTCCCCCCCCCACTCTCTCTCCGTCTAACACCAGGGGTGGGATTCAATTTTAACAACCGGTTCTGTGGGCATGGCTTAGTTGGTGGGCATGGCTTGGTGGTCATGTTATTGGCTGGGTGTGGCCAACTCAATATTACTCACATCGAGGCACGCATCTCCTCGCCTGGCCTCTCATGACTGTGGGGATGCTGCAATAGTCTTAAGTGTGAAAAATGGTTATAAGTCACTTTTTTCAGTGCCATTGTAACTTTGAATGGTCACTCCACACAAGCAAAGTACCAGCAAAGGAGGGGGAAAAAACTCCAGAGAAGTTCCTGACACAGGAAGTCTAGTCCTGCCAAGAATGTAAAAAGGGTTAACGGAGAGGCAGTTTCTGTAAGCAACACCAGAATGTTTCCTTCCTGCCTTCCTTACAGGATTAGGTCAGTAATTTCTTCTAACAACCGGTTCTCCGAACTGCTTAGAATTGTTAACAACTGGTTCTAGCGAATAGGTGCAAACCTGTAGAATCCCACCCCTGTCCAACACTAATTCATCTTGTGAGACTATCAGGCAGTCATAATAATTACTTAATAGGAAATCAGTGACACTTTACTGCCATTCTGTCATTTTCCAACCCATAGCTGTGTCGGAGCTTTCTTGGAACTCATTTGTCCCATATTGGAACACAATTTCTTCTTTCCCCTGTTATATCACCAATACTCAGATATTTATGAACTTTCTTTCAAATAGTCACTGAGAATTAGATTAATCTGTTTAGTCTAAATAATAATAACAATAAAAACCATCATAAAATAAGGTGGTATGGCCATGTCTAGGAACAAAAGTAACTACCGGTAACAGGACAGAGAACATGGCAGATGAATTACTTTACCCCAGCATCTTCCCATATGGTAACATTTTAGAAAGACAATAAAAATGCTAAGAATGAAACAAAAAGACCAGAATACATAGTGTCTGGCAGCCAATACCCTGATAAGGAATTAACACCAGACAAACAGAAAACAATAACTTAATCCAGGAACTACCCAGGAGAATACCATATTCCCACCAACACTGGAAGGGCAAGCTATTATATATGGAATGGAATGGAATGGAATGGAATGGAATAGAGAATAGAATGGAATGGAATGGAATGGAATGGAATGGAATAGAATAGAATAGAATAGAATAGAATAGAGCAGAATAGAGCAGAATAGAGCAGAATAGAATAGAATAGAATAGAATAGAATAGAATAGAATAGAATAGAATAGAATAGAATAGAATAGAATAGAATTCTTTATTGGCTAAGTTTGATTGGACACACAAGGAATTTGTCTTGGTGCAAATACTCTCAGTGTACATAAAATAAAAGATACATTCATCAAGAGTCAAGAATCATAAGCTACAACACTTAATAATAGTCATAGGGTACAATAAGCAGGAAAATAAGTACAATAAGTAGGAGAATGTATACCATTTCAGATAAATGATTATCTAGTAGTCTCTTAAAAACATCCAGTGATGGAGCGCCCATGATTTCTGAAGGCAAGCTGTTCCACTTGTTAATTGTCCTCACTGTTAGAAAATTTCTCCTTAATTCCAGGTTGCTTCTCTCCTTGATTAGCTTCCATCCATTGTTTCTTGTCCTGCCTACAGATGCTTTGGTAAATAAGTTGACCCCCTCCTCTTTGTGGCAACCTCTCAAATACTGGAATACTGCTATCATGTCAACCCTAATTCTTCTTTTCTTTAGACTAGCCGAACAGAGAGCAAAGAGTCACTAGCAGTGATGATGCTACCTAGTATAGTGGCAATGCAGGAAAGCCATTATTATTATTGCAAGGAGTTAGAGACATATTTTGATGTCAACTTTGCATTAACAAAAGCCTAGAAACTTACGTCTCATTCTGAGCTAGCCTGTTTGTTTCTCACTTTTGCTTGTGAAGGAGAAAGAATCTTCACAGAAAACTTTCACATCTTCTCATAAGATTTTGCCCGCTGGAAAGTCTCAGATTTTTTTATTTCCATTCCAAAACCATAAGTCAGATCTTGCAATCTCCTAACTATAGCAGGGCCATGAAGTAATGGTGCCAATTTTGATTTTTAAAAAACCCTATAGGATTGTTTTTGTCAGGGAGCTTCTGCCACGGAACCTGACATTAGATATGGAGAAACTGGCTGACCATGGGATATCTCTGCTATCATTATTAAGGAGCTCCTGGTAACCTGTAAGAGATTTGGCTGTCATCTTGCTTGATATCTGTGCTCTCCAATTTGTTTGTTTGAGCGAATAATACAGCTTAGAATCCTTTTATTCACTGGTGTCCTTATTGTTTCTGGATCCAAAATAACCATTTGCTTGGGCACCTGATTACTGCCTGACAATTGGTTAAAGCATAATGGGTAACAAAAATGATATTTAGTGGCAATGCCCTGGTTCTGAGGGAAAAAAATCTGCTAGGCAAGATGATAGTGACTATAACTCATATCCCTGGTTGTCCCAGTGTAAGTATTTTGGGGCCAGTGCCTCAAATATTAAACCGGAAAATTATTAAAATCTGGCATGTATCTGAACTTGATTGGTTTACTGAGAATTTAAGAAAAGTAAATTATTGACTTCCGGTTTGTCGGCTTCGCGAGCGGCAGGGATTCGCGAAGCTGCGCGATCCCTGCTGCGCTAGCCGCTTTTGGTGCTCCGATCTGGACGGGTCCGGAGCTAGGCTGCCCTGCAGGGGCAGATGAAGATAGGGGGATCTGGAGAGGGGTTTGGGGTGTTGCAGACCCCCTCCCCGGCCGGCAGAACCCCCTTTTCCCAAGACGGTGCAGCGGTCCGCAATGGCCGCCACAAAGAAGCTGGCAGCCGGGTAAGAATGCGCAGGAGGAAGTGGAGAAAGTTTTTGAAAAGAGAAAGTTTTTCTTGGTTCCCAGGACTCTAAGACATATTTAACAAAACTCCTGAAAATTATGACTTTCTGAATGATACCTTCTAGAAGAGGAAAAAAGTGGCAGTTTGGTGGTGCTGAAAGGAAAGTTTACTCTCCTTCCCGATGGAATTAATAAGTGGACATTGAGAAACCTGTTTTTTTCAGGTAAAACTAGCTTTATGGGATAAGTCGGAAGGGAGAGGACAAAAAATATATTCATCTGGTTTGATTTTGTTGGAGGAGATGCCTTAAGGATTTAAAGACAGAAATAGAACTCCAATAAGGCTTCAAAATACAGATTTGGACTTTCTTTTTTCTTTTGTCTGATACTACCCCTGGAAGAGAAAGGGAGAATTTTGTCTTGGCTTGGATTGATTGAGGATTGTGGATTTTGGGATTGTTTTACTTTTTTTTTGAAATATCCTGGTTGGTGTAAGAAGAAAGAGGGAAAAAAGAAAAGAAAAGAAAAGATCTATAATGGCTTTTTCTTTTGAGGAACTGAGGGAAGAATATGAGCAAACAAAAGCAGCCGGTAAAGATGGTATGGAAAAAGCCTTCCTATTTTTAGAAATGGCACTGGTTAACTATCAACAAACAATACAACAGATGGAGGCAGAAGAACAACAAGAAGAAGAAGATGAAGACACCATCTTTAATGAATTCCAAAATTTAACTAAGAAAGAAGGAAGGAAGAAAGCGAGGAAAATGAAGGACTTAAGATCTAAAAAAACATTTAAGAAAGAGAAAAATAAAATGCAAAATAAATATAATGATAGTAAACAAAAGAAAAAGGGAACACAACAGAGAAGGGATGCCAGCAAGGCAGAGGCTAGAAGAAGGGGGGGTAGGAAGATTTGGTGGGGGAAGAAAGAAAGGGGAAAAGCGGAGAAAAGCCACAAAGTTTTGAAATTAGATGGGAAAAGAGGAATTTTTTTAGGGACAAAGGGTAAAGTACAATTTCCTTAGAAAAGATTTTGCAAGGTACATAAGATGGTATTGTAACATCTGTATTAGAAATAGAAAATTAGAATGGCTTAAGAGTTAATAAGAAATTAAAATGTTGAAATGTTTAACAATGATTGATTTTAAAATGTAATAAAATATTAAAGGGAAAGGCAATGGGAATGTTATAAGATTTAATATTTAGATTTATTATTTAACTATGTATTTAATCATTTTGGATTTATTACTCTGTTTTTATTAAAAGAAAAAAAACTAGTAGATAGAATGTACCAAGCAGAATCAGATTGGGTATTAGGTGTTATTTTAAATGTTAATCTAATTAATTTAGGGGGAGGATAGAAAGGCATCATACTCTGATTAGTGATTTCAGGAGAAATTCTTTTTTTTTTTTATAAGGAATGAGATAGAGGGATAATAAAGAATGGGCAAAAGATACAAATATAATGATTTAAATTAAGATGGATTAAATAAGATAGAATTATGAAGAGTGAAATGTGTGGAGAAGTTTATATAGAAGATATAGAATGGTAAACAAAATAGGTAATGATATGTAAGATGAGCATGAATATAATTGAAGCCCATATAAAGAGAGGTACCTGGGGCCAAGTTACTTTCCTAAAAGATTTTTTATATGTTTGTTTGTTGTGTGTTTATGTTTTTGAGAGTATTAATAAAACCTTGTAGAAATACAAAATGAGAATAATGGTAATCAAGTCAGAAAGAAATAGATGAAATAATAATAGTGAAATTGAATAAGAGTAAAGAGAAGTAAAGAGAAATTGGATAAGAGGTATTTTTATGCTCATATGGAAATGGCTTAAGGTAGAATTGTATTGTATAAAATGGGGTTTTATCTGACTTGTAAAATTTATAATGGAAAAAGGTTCAAATATGTAATGGTTGATGATGATTTGTTTGTCTTTGAAATTAATAAAATTTGCTTGAAAAAAAGAAAAGAAAAGTAAATTATTTATAAATATGGCAACACTTGATAGCTATAACCACAACCATAACATAAACAAAGTGATGTAGTTTTGCAAAAATTGTGAAAGGAATGATCAAAGTTCACCTGGCCAAGAGTGGGCTATAATCCCAGGGGATTAAATTGTATATTAAATTAGCCATTTATTGGATAAACAAAAGCATGCAAAAAAATAATATAGACGTAGAAGCTGAGTGCATCCCTGTGCACAGATATCATATAAGACTTCAGGAATACCTATGTTATATTGATGGCTCTGGGGTTTTTAGTTCCCTGGAAATAGCAGAATAGGAATCCTAAAGGAATTGGTTTAAACTACTAAACTTGGAGGGATGAGGATAGGCTTGCTTTGAACTTTAACCTAAAAGTGACTATGGTAATTGGCTAGACTTTAAGGCCTTTATCAGAATAACATCTGAATTTTAAGTGAATTTTGCAAGTATCTTTTCCTATAGCTATTATTGTTAGAAAAGTATGTTTACTCCTCTTAGGGAGATGTAGGCAGACTTTGAAAAGGAATCCTTTGCTTAATTGCAGTTGCTTATCTGCTTTGCATTCCAGTTTTTACCATTAATCTCACCCTTTGTCTTGCAGCAAGAGTCAAGTGTTGGCTCTAATGCAGGCCCTTGGAAAAGGAAGGGAGTGGAATAGTCTCATTGGTGATCATGAAACAAAGGAGGAGTTGTAGCTTCACTAGTTTTAAACTTTACAAGGAAGTTTCATTTGTTCCTTTATATGGCACAGTATAAATAAAATAGAAAATATATTTAAGATAATGTTTGATAGAGACTCCATGGATTGGAATAGTCTAGCTGAAAAGTTTTAAAACAGTTTTTGCCTGTAGAAGCAGTTCAAGCAATAATTATGCATAGATTTTCTTCTTCCTGCCTTTTCAAGTTTTGATTCTGAAAAGTTTGGGGGGGATTAATGGTATTATAAATTCTTGCAATTGAATTGTATAGAGTTGTCTTTACCTAAACTGTGCAATGAACAGTTTACGTTTTGTCTCCAGGTTGCTTGCAATAAAGGATGGAGAAGGAAATAGCAACCCACTCCAGTATCTTTGCCATGAAAACTTCATGCACAGTACCAAAAGGCAAAAAGATATGACACTGGAAAATGAGCCCCTCAGGTTGGAAGTTATCCAATATGCTACTGGGGAAGAGCAGAGGGTTAGTACTAGTAGTGCCAGAAAGAATGAAGTGACTGGTCAAAGCCGAAAGGACGCTCAGCTGTGGATGTATCTGGGGGTGAAAGGAAAGTCCAATGCTGTAAAGATCTATACTCCATAGCAGGGGTCCCCAACCACCGGTCCGTGGACCGGCACCGGTCCGTGGAACAAGTCCTACCGGCCAGCTGGTTTGTATGCGCCGCCATCTTGTTTTGATGAAAAAGTGCTTCCGGTGAGCTTTTCCGGGTGAAAGCTCACCGGAAGCACTTTTCATCAAAACAGATGGCGGCGCCTAGCGCTCCGGTGAGCTTTCTACCGGAAAAGCTCACCGAAGCGCTGGCGCCGCCATCTTGTTTTGATGAAAAGTGCTTCCAGTGAGCTCACCGGAAGCACTTTTTCATCAAAACAAGATGGCGTGCCCAGCTGATGCCGGTACCGGGCGCGCCATAAAAAGGTTGGGGATACCGGGCAGCATAAAAAAGGTTGGGGATCACTGCTCCATAGGAACCTGGAATGTAAGATCCATGAATCAAAGCAAGCTGGATGTGGTTAAACAAGAGATGACAAGACTGAACATTGACATCTTAGGAATCAGCAAACTAAAATGGACAGGAATGGGTGAATTTAATTCAGATGGCCATCAGGTATACTACTGCGGGCAAGAATCCCTCAGGAGAAATGGAGTAGCTGAGAATACTGGGATACAATCCCCAAAGTAACAGAATGATCTCTGTTCGAATCCAAGGCAAACCATTCAACATCACTGCTGGAGCCTAGCTTGTATGATTTTGAGCATAACTTTACTAGCATGTGAAATGAGTGCAATGGTGTGGTAGTTTGAACATTCTTTGGCATTGCCCTTTTTTGGAATTGGAATGTAAACTGACTTTTTCCAATCCTGTGGCCGCTGTTGAGTTTTCCAAATTTCCTGGCAAATTGAGTGTAGCACTTTTACTGCATTGTCTTTTAAGATTTTGAATAGCTCAGCTTGAATACTGTCACCTCCATTAGCTTTATTGTTGCTCAGATTTCCTAAGGCCCATTTGACTTCAGATTCTAGGATGTCAGTGGCCACCTGATTGTGGTTATCAGGGATGTTAAGCTCATTCTTGTATAGTTCTTCTGTGTAATTTTGTCATTTTTCTTAATCTCTTCTGCCTCTGTTATGTCCCTGCCATTTTGGTCCTTTATCATGCCCACCATTGCATGAAATGTTCCCTTTATATCTCCAATTTTCTTGAAGAGATCTCTGGTCCTCCCTATTCTATTGTTTTCTTCTATTTCTTTGCACTGTTCATTTAAGAAAGCACTTTTATCTCTTCTGGCTATTCTCTGGAATTCTGCATTCAATTAGGTGTATCTTTCTCTTTCTCCCTTGCCTTTCGCTTCCCTTTTTTCCTCAGCTATTTGCAAAGCTTCCTCAGCCAGCCATTTTGCTTTCTGTGGGATGGTTTTAGTTGCTACCTCTTGTACAATGTTGTGAAACTTCATCCATAGTTCTTCTGGCACTCTGTCTATCAGATCTAATTCCTTACATCTATTTGTCACCTCTACTGTATATTAATCAGGGATATGATTTAGTTCATACCTGAGTGGCCTAGTGCTTTTCCCTACTTTCTTCAACTTAAGCCTAAATTTTGCAACGAGAAACTCATGATCTGAGCCACAGTCAGCTCCTGGTCTTGTTTTTACTGACTGTATAGAGCTTCTCCATCTTTTGCTGCAGAGCACATAGTCAATCTGATTTCTGTGTTGACCATCTGGTGATGTCCATGTGTAGAGTCGTCTCTGGGTTCTTGGAAAACAATGTTTGCTATGACCATCATATTCTCTTGACAAAATTCTATCAGCCTGGGCCCTGCTTCATTTTGTACTCTAAGCCTGTTATTCCGGTTATCTTTTGGCTTCCTATTTTAACATTCCAATCCTCCATGATGATAAGGACATCATTTTTTGGTGTTAATTCTATAAGGTGCTGTAGGACTTCATAGAACCGGTCAATTTCATCCTCTTCAGCACCAGTGGTTGTGGCATAGACTGGGACTACTGTGATGTTGAATGGTTTGCCTTGGATTCAAACTGAGATCATTCTGTCATTTTGGGGATTGTACCCCAGTATTGCTTTTCCTAGCTTTTTATTGACTATGAAGGCTACTCCATTACTTCTGCGGGATTCTTGCCTGCAGTAGTATACCTGATGGTCATCTGAATTAAATTCACCCATTCCTGTCCATTTTAGTTAGCTGATTCCTAAGATGTCAATGTTCATTCTTGTCATCTCTCATTTGACCACTAGCTTGCCTCATTCATGGATCTTACATTCCAGGTGTTGGACTCTGAGTGCAGCGTCGCTTACCTCAGAGTCTGCCATTTCACCGGGGCTCAGTTGAGAAGGCAATTCGACCCGTTAGCAGTTCCCAATCGACGAGCCACTCCTGACTGATTGTACGAAGTCAAGCTCCACATCTGATGCAACAGATGCCGCAAAGTGGAGCTGTTTGTTTGTGAAGCCTGGAAATCAGCTGAGGGAAAGGACAGATACCTGGGAGCAGATCGGGGAGTTACCAGCACACGCAGGGAGGATAGTGAAGGGGGCACATGATGGGGGATCAGTTACACAGAGCCGGTTGGAGAGAGAGGAAACAGGAGATTAGGATGACGCGAGGGTAGGATTACAGCAATGAAGGTTACCGTATTTGCCGGCGTATAAGACGACCCGGCGTATAAGGCGACCCCCACCACCACCAGCAACGCCTCCAGAAATCCCCGGGGCTGCAGCGGCAGGGCGGAGTGCCAGGGGCCGTGGGAAGAGCAGGAAGGCTGCAGCCTCGGGCGGAGCGAGGCGGCGGGATGAAGCGGAAGCGGCGCAGGGGATCCGGGAAGCCAGAGGCGCCTTCGCTGCGTCCAACAAGCATCCAAAGCCGGCAGTGGATATACCGGCGTATAAGACGACCCCCCCACTTGGAGGCATGTTTTTCGGGGCAAAAAAGTCGTCTTATACGCCGGCAAATACGGTAATTATGTTAGGAGTGCCAGGAGCTCAGCTTTGTGTAGGTGGGATTGTGGCTGCTACAACATAAACGGGGTTAGAAAGCGGAAGCTCCCAGCGCTAACCTTACCCAGAGTTTGCCGTTCTTGTTGGAGGAAAGTGTTTGCTGTTTGCTGTTCAAGGAATAAACTATCATTGAATTCAGTGAAGTGAAATTGATATCTGTATTCACTTTGTTGAGGCAAATCTTCAAGACTCATAGGACCGGCTGAGAGAAGCTTAGCTCTGCCTAGTCTTTTCTGTTTCTTTGTGACTGGTGCTGGGTAACTGCATTGAAGTATGGCAGACAGGACAGACCCAGATTATGTACCAGCAGTTGTGGAGGAGGCTGTGGAGGTGATTGAGGGAGTGAGCCCAGAGGCAGAGATGGAGATCCCAATGCTGCAGTCAGTGGTCTGCCCTGTCAGGCAAGGCAGGCAAGTCGGTGAGGTTTAGCGAACCCATAGAGCAGGCAGAAGGTAGAGTGGATAATTGGAAAACACAGAGGAATGTCCACAGCCCTGGCACAACTGAGCACTGGTGGGTGCGTAGATGGCTGAATATGGACAATAGTGGCTGGACAGTTCCAGGAAGTACTACTCTTGACATTTTAATGACTCAATTCGGTGAAGTATCCCTGCAAGAGCAACCCGGCTGGTATATGAAGGATTGGACTGGCTATAGAGGGGTGTCTGGATCATTGGGAGTGACCCATGGACCTTTGAAGAGTTCTAGCCCAATGGGATCAGATCCGAATAGGGGTCAAGATCCTCATGGACCCCAGACTGGACATTTCCTGGAGACAATGGGGCCTGTAGTGATCCCTAGCCATGGCCATATGGGATTGCCTGGGAGACGACAGTCGGATGCGGTACCTTCAGACTGGAGTGGAGCAGACTTTGTGGATGACCACAGGACCCCAGTAGGTCACGGGGTGGTACCCAGGGATTCCAGGGGTCAGAATTTTGGGGACCACAACAAAACAGATGGGGTCCTCCTCAGTTACAAGCGTTTGATGGGGCTGCTGATAAGGTGGTGCTCTTTATGGACCAGGTGATCATTGTTTTGTGTGGTAGATTCTACCCCTCCCATTGGGCCATGGTAGTTGCTACCACAGGGGTATTAGAGGGAGAGGCCATGGACTGGGCCGCAGATTTGCATAGGGAACAATCAGCAGAACTAGCCGATGTTGGTTTATTCCTAGAGGCCCTGAGATCACATTTCAAGGATAGTTCCTGAGTCCAACAAGCTGAAGATGATTTGTTATCAGTGAAACAACAGGATCGGTCAGTGAAAGAGTTCAGAAGAGCCGCTGATAGGCTTCACAATTGGCCTGAATGGTTGATCATTTATCCATTGAGGGAAGGATTGGACCAAGATTTATGCCAAGCCTGTTTATATCGAGGATTTCTGCCTAGAATACAGGATTGGTACCAGGCGGCCATTGAATTAGATTTGGGGTTGCTCAGGCTGAAGGTGTGGGGTGAGGTAGTGCCCAGAGCTCAGAGGGGACTACAAGGCCACAGAGCAAACATTACATCAAGGCCTCAGCCCCAATGGGAAAGAGGGGCCCCTACCTGTTTCTGCTGCAACCAACTTGGGCACAGAGCTGCTGAGTGCCCGATACTTCCTCTAAGTGCTTCCAAAATACCACAAAAGTTACCAAATAGAGGAAGTACCAGAACCAGCGATCGTCCCAGACAAAGCCCAGAACATTCCAGGGGGGTGGTCCAAATGGAGGCCAATGCTGAACCAGAGCGATCCCCTGATGAGAAGTCACCCACTCCTAAGAAGCCGTCTCACTCAGAGTATGAGGCTGATGAAGGTCGTGTGCATGACCCAATGATAAACAGACCAATTCACCCTTTTGTCATACCGATTACTGTTACTAACTTGAGAACAAATCAGAGGGTACAGCTTGGTGCACTAATCGATTCTGGATGTACACGTTGTCTGGTGACACAGGAGTTGGTGGACATGTTGGGGCTATGGATAATCCAGTTAGCCAAGATGATATGGTTTGAACAGGTGGATGGGTCTGTCTTGGATGGTGCCCCTGCCATACATCGGACGGAATCGGTAAGGATGGATATGGGACACCATTGGGAGAGAATCTCATTTGTGGTGATGGAGCGTATGACAGAGGCGGTGATCTTGGGATTGTCCTGGCTTGACAAGTGGTGTCCAACTATTCGATGGGAGGGCAGTTTTAGGAAGATATGATTGGTAGTGGGCCACGATCCACCAGAGGAAAACATGCCGGATGCCAAAACACCCGCTGCAATAAATACCTTGGTGGCTAACTCTGAGAACCTCAAGTATCCTCGAGAATATAATGATTTAGCTGATGTATTCAATGAGATTGGGAGTGATTAATTACCACCTCATCGCCCTGCTGACTGTATGATTGAGCTACTTCTGGGTATGAAACTACCTAAACCTCAGGAGTACTCTATGACTCCTAAAGAGATGGGTGAAATGTGCAGGTACATCGATAAAAACCTAGCGAGGGGATTCATCAAACCAGGGTATGCTCATATAGCGGCTCTATTTCTCTTAAGAGAGAAAAAAGACAATGGTTTGAGGCTTTGCATTAATTTCAGGGGTCTCAACACTGTGTGCGCCAAACCACTATATCCCTTGCCTCTCATCAAGGGATAGCCACATTAGCAAAGGGGCATGTATTCACGAGGCTGCATTTGCAGGAAGCGTACTATCAGGTATGTATTTGTGCTGGAGATGAATAGAAGATGATCTTTAACTGTCCGCTTGGAAGCTATCAATTCCGAGTCATGCCCTTTGGGCTACAAGGGACTCCAGCAGTCTTTATGCAACTCGTTAACGGAATTTTGCATGAACATTTATACCAGGGTGTATTGGTATATCTGAACAATATCCTAATCTATTCTGATAATATGGACAAGCATGTCAGACTAGTGAGATAAGTCCTGGAGAAACTTTTAGAGGCTCAGTTATGTGTAAAATTATCCAAGTGTGAGTTTCACTGTACTCAATTGGATTATTTGGGATATAGAATATCTAGTGAGGTCATAGAAATGGACCCTCAGAAGGTAAAGTCTGTGGAATATAGAACTTTACAGCATTGGACTTTCCTTTCACCACCAGATCAGTGGTGGGATTCAAAATTTTTTACTGCTGGTTCTGTGGGTGTGGCTTGGTGGGTGGAGAAGGATACTGTAAAATCTCCAGTCAGAGGTGGTATTTGCCAGTTCTCAGAACTACTCAAAATTTCCACTACTGGTTCTCCAGAACTGGTCAGAACCTCTGAATACTACTTCTGCACCAGATACATCCACAGCTGACCATCCTTTTGGCTTTGGCCCAGTCGCTTCATTCTTTCTGGCACTATTAGTACTAGCCCTCTGCTCTTCCCCAGTAGCCTATTGGACACCTTCTGACCTGAGGGGCTCATCTTCCAGCATCATATCCTTTTGCCTTTTGGAATTCCCGAAATGGCGCCACATATCTTAGTTTCCCAAACTGAGAAACGCTGATCAAAGAGGCTGCCATTTGCTGAGAGTAAGATTCTTGTCTAGATAAAGCAACTTGACTATGTGTCAGAATGGTCGCCCAATTGGAAACTCCAAATTTCAACTAACAAATGCTCTGTCCTACACATTGTCAAAAAAATAATAATCAGAACACTAAAATACAAGTTAGGTGGAAACAATCTCATAGATGGCCCTCACTCTGTCAAGGACGTAGGAGTGCTTATCTCAAATGATCTAAGCCACAGAGCTCCCTGTAACAGCATTGCCAAAAAGGCTTTAAGAGTTGTTAATCTTATTTTGCAAAGCTTCTTCTCCAGCAACATTGAATTGTTAACTAGGGCATTCAAAACCTTTGCCAGACCAATTCTCAAATACAGATTGTCTGCCTGGAACCCACACTGTATATTGGACATTAACACAATTGAGTGGGTTCAGAGGTATTTCTCGAGAAAAGTTCTCCACTCCTCCACTCACAATAGAATTCTTTATGCTTCCAGGCTTGAAATTTTGGGCCTGGACAACCTAGAACTGCACTGCCTGTTGTCCAATCTAAGCATAGTTCACAAAATTGTCTGCTATAACATCTTGCCTGTCAACGACTTACTTATTCAGCCTCAATCACAATAATACACAGGCAAACAACCTGGTAAACCGCTTCACACTCGATTGCAGAAAATACCTCAGCAACTGAGTGGTCAATGCCTGGAATGCCCTACCTGACTCCGTTGTTGCAGCCTCAACCCTTCACAGTTTCAAACTGTCTACCATGGACTTTACACCATTCCTAAGAGGTCCATAAAGGGGGCATGCATAAGTCCACCAGTGGTGGGATTCAATTTTTTTTACTACCAGTTCTGTGGGCGTGGCTACGTGAGCATGGCAGGGGAAGGATACTTTAAAATCTCCAGTCAGAGGTGGTATTTGCCAGTTCAATCTACTTAAAATTTCCACTATTGTTCTCCAGAACTGGACAGAACCTGCTGAATACCACCTCTGCTACCGTCCCTGTCTTACTGTCCCCCTTTATCTGTATTTACTCTATTTGTTCTTGAATATGTTCATATTTATACTTGTTATCTTGTACATGTTTGACAAACAAATAAAATAAAATAAACCTCGGTTAATGTCAAACACACAGTACAATTCCTCAATTGTACAGTAAAGCAATAAAAGAGTGCAGTTCCATTGGCAAAGCCACTAGAGGGTAGTGTTTCACCAAACATAAGAGAAGGCATACTGGAATGAAGAAATGTCTGGTGTATCCTAGGTAGAATCCAGCAATCTGGCACCCACCAGATGTTTCGAACTTCAACTTCCATCACCCATCCAACTATACTGGCTTGTCTGGGCATGGCAGAAGTTACATTTCAATACATTGCAAGGCAGTAGTTTTTCTACTATCGCCTAGCCATTGCTACAGCAATATAAAGCTTCTCCCCATTATTCTTATCTTGGCCCAAAGATATTTGGATGATGCTATAAATTACCTGGGAGAAAATAGCCTGAAGGTGGTATGGCATAGCATGAGAGAGAAAAATAGAAGAACCTTGGGAGCTAGAAGATAAGCAGGGTCTGCTGCTGTTAAGACGAAGCTCAGATGGAATTTTTAAAAAGGCACTTAAATAGTAAAAGAAAAAGAAGGACTGAAGTAAATTCATGTGACAATGATATACAGTTGCAACTTTTTAAGTATCAGGAGCAGCAACCCTTCCCTAGGTCATATGACCAGGAAAAGGTGCATTTAGAATGGAGCAGTTTTCAGTATTCTGTGCCTTTGCTTGCCTGGCTCTGGGGCAGTGTTTCTCAACTTTGGGATTCTTAAGATGGATGGACTTTAACTCCCAGAATTCCCAAGTTTCAGCCTATGGAGGGCACCAGAACAAACCAGCTTTACTGACAATGAATAATATTTTAATACCAGGTATTGCCCAGCAGATGGCAAACGTTCATCATACTTTGTTTAATGGTTTCTTAAAATGTTACATAGACTTGAAGATACCATAAAAATAGTGTGCATGTCACCTAATATAAAGATATCTTGTATATAATATGCTTTTATGTTTAATCTTTATTTCACTTCACATTAGGATAAAGCTACCAAGATAGCAGTAATAAATATTTTACTATTTTCTGAAAGGGGAGGGGTTCGGTGACATCAGGTTTTTTAAAATATCACGTAAGGAGAAAAAAACAATCTAAACAAATATTGCTAGATTTTTATTATGTTCAATTTAATTAAAGGGGGTCAGTAAACACTTCATTTTCCTTTCAACAAATTATTCCGTGACCTGTATGACCAGGATCTTGTAGGAAAACAAGATCTTCCTTAATATAAAATGAATTGTCATGCAATCATATAATCTATTCATTTAAAATCATTCTCTAATGTGCCCTTCTAATATATATGCATCATTCATACCTAGTACCTATACATGTATGGCTTGAGAACATTTATGCCTCAAAAATACTTGCATGCTTTCAGTTTTGAGTCTAGATGGGGAATTGTCTATGGATTATTGTTAAAGTGACAAGTATTTTTAAAAATTCTCAAGAAAGGTTAAACATGAGATGCTGGCATTAGAGCTGGTCCTACAATTACATTATAATTGAGCCATTTCCTTTAGGCAGCTGATTTTACAGATTGCAAAATGCCAACAAACAGTTGATAATCAGTTTAGGAGAAATATATTTTTACTCCTGGGAATAGGATAGGATAGGATGGGATGGGATGGGATGGGATGGAATGGAATAGAATAGAATAGAATAGAATAGAATAGAATAGAATAGAATAGAATAGAATAGAATAGAATAGAATAGAATAGAATAGAATTCTTTATTGGCCAAATGTGATTAGACACAAAAGGAATTTGTCTTGGTGCATATGCTCTCAATGTACATAAAAAGAAAAGATACATTCATCAAGAATCATAAGGTAGAACACTTAATAATAGTGATAGGGTACAAATAAGCAATCAAATCATACTAGGAAACAGTCAATATAAATCGTAAGGATACAGGTGACAAAGTTACAGTCATACAGTCACAAGTCGGAGGGTATGGGTGATAAGGAGTGATGAGAAGATTAATAGTAATAGTAATGCAGACGTTGTAAATATTTGGACAGTGTTGAGGGAATTACTTGTTTAGCAGAGTGATGGCATTTAGGAAGAAACTGTCCTTGTGTGTAGTTGTTCTGGTGTGCAGTGGCCTATAGCATTGTTTTGAGGGTAGGAGTTGAAACAATTTATGTCCGGGATGTGAGGGGTCTGTAAATATTTTCACAGCCCTCTTTTTGATTCATGCAGTATATAGGCCCTTGATTGAAGGCAGGTTGGTAGTAATTGTTTTTTCTGCAGTCCTAATTATCCTCTGAAGTCTATGTCTTCTTGTTGGGTTGCAGAACCAACCCAGACAGTTATAGAAGTGTAGATGATAGACTCAGTAATTCCTCTGTAGAACTTGATCAGCAGCTCCTTGGGAAGTTTGAGCTTTCTGAGTTGGCGCAGAAAGAACATTCTTTGTTGTGCTTTTTTGATGACGTTTTGATGTTAGGTGTCCATTTTAAGTCTTGTGATATGATAGAACCTAGAAATTTGAAGGTTTCTTCTTGAAGTGGCTCATAATATTTTTTTTGTTTCAGACATTAAGATTATTTGGTCAAATTGTATCTCTGATTTTAGGACAAAAGATGGGTTTTTTCCCCCAGGCAGTAGAATGTTTTTGGAGGCTTGGCTTTAGGTACATGGAAAAGTAGTATAGTTACCTGACTAAATCCAAGGTCTAAATGATCCAATTGGGTGGGATATCCTTAGAAGGTAAATTTAGTTCAAAATATGATATTTATCCTGATGCTTGGCAGAAACATGTTCTGATGATGGGCTCTTGATACTTGGGCCCAAAAATTTTCTATGGGAAATTATTATTAGGAAATCCAAAAATGCAAGCACATTGAAATAAAGGCCTTTGTTTATTTTTGTTCTATTTTGTTCATTATTTTTGGAGTAAACCCCTGCTTAATGATAAGTTTTGTCAGCTAGAATGAAAAAAAACCTGTCTTTCACTCCAAAACTGCAATTCCAAATGTGGATCTCCAGATATTGGGATCCAAATACGATGGCGACAAACTGAGGATTTCATGAGTGATCCTGGATTAAATAAATTGGTAGGTTAGATTTCACAGGCTGCACTGTTTTTGAGAGCAGCTTTTAAATGAACACAGAACTTGCTAAGAAAGTAAATCAAATCGACAAATTGTATCGAGAAAGGATGTACCTAGAAAGGGTATTGTACTGTTCTTTATTTTAAAAAATATATAACATTAGTTCTCCACTGTAGATTATAATATTTGTAACTTGGTTCAATTTTGATTGCATTAGGAATGAGGAGCCACTGGCCCAGGCAATGTGCAATCCTTGTATAAATTCCATGTGTTTCGTGCTTTTCTTTGAAAATCTCTTTGTAAGATACCAGCTCAAGCCAAGAACAAAGAGCCTCAAATAGGACATTCTTAGATTTCAATGCCTTTCTGGATTTTATAACTCCTGCTCTGGAATCTCTACTCATTTGAGATTTGTTTTTTGGTAATTAGCAAAATCTATTTTACACATGCTGAAGGGCTAAATTTGAGAGTCCAAATGTTATCCTACATTTACCATACTTTTATGTATTATAGTTATAACAATTAAAGCTAGTCCTTGACTTACATTCATTTGAAGTTACAACAGCACTGAAAAAGGGACTTATGACCATTGCAGTACCTCCATAGTCATGTGATCAAAATTCAGATGCTTGGCAACTGGCATGGTATTTACGATAGAGTCATATGATCACATTTTGTGACATTCTGACAAGCAAAAATTGATGGAAAAGCCAGATTCACTCATCTTACTAACTTAACAGCTGCAATGGTTAACTTAGCAACCGTAGCATGAAAGGTTATAAAATGGAGCAAAACTCACTTAAACTGTCTTGCTTAGCAATAGAATTTTTGGGCTCACATCTGGTTGTAAGTTGAGGGTTACCCCAATCACTTTTTCTGTTTCATTCTTCTTCCAACCCTGTTAAGTAGATAAAGCAGAAAGTTAGCAGCCCCTAATACTGTTTCTTCTTTGATGACTTTTCCACTTTCTCCCACTGGAAGCTCCACACTTCCTTTCTTAAACTGCCATTTTGTTTGCAAGAAAGGGAAATGAGCCATGAAAAAATGCACCACTCTCCATCTTAGGTTGATTTGATGGCAAGTGTTATCAACCACATCTGAAAAATAAGGTCTGATATGGATAAAACAGGATGAATAAAATTTTCCCTGTCCATTGCTTTTCTCTCTCTCTCAAGAAAAAAAAGGTAGGTATAAATGCGACAAATAAAACTTTTTTTTTAGGAAACTACAAATTTTATTATGGTATAATGCAAAATTTAAAACGTATGAAAAAAGGAAGCTGCATTATAATGGGTCAAACTATTAGCTCAACTAATTCTAAATCCTGGAGTCCTTGATGCTTGCAGCATGGCTGGCTTGCTTGCAGATGTTTCATTACCCATCTAGGTAATGTCATTAATACTCCACAGTTCAACCTAATTATATATATATTCTTCTATTGTGATTCTAGATTTCTAGCTAATCAATTTTTTTGCAGGATTTTAGGGAAAAAACAATTTTTCCAGTGTTACTTGGAGGTACAAGAAAATGTACAAATAAACTTGACTTACAACCATTCATTTAGTGACAGTTCAAAATTACAACAGCACTAAAAATGTGTTATGACAATTTTTCATGCTTACGACCATTTCAACATCACCATGTCACGTGATTAAAACTTGGGTGCTTGGCAACTGGCATGCACCTATGATGGTGACAGTATCATGGGATCACCTTCTGGCAAACAAAGCCAATGGGGAAAGGCAGATTCTTGTACCCACCATTTACTATAACTGCAGTAAATCACTTAATAACTGAGGCAAGAAAGGTCGTAAAATGAGGTAAAACTGTCTTGCTTAGCAATGGAAGTTTGGGGCTGAGTTGTAGTTGTAAGTCAAGGACTACCTATTTTATGTATTTGAACTCTTTTGTCTACAAAACAGTATTCTACAGTATTGAATTATAAACATACTGTGTTGCTCTGGGACTGGTCCACTTAATAGCTGCTATATTCAGGAGGTGCCATGAGGTTGTACCTTAAAGAAGACTATCCAGTCCTTTGAACAATGCCAATATAGAATGTGATAACTAGACCAAATGGGATGATCTCAAAAATTATCTTTGTTGAAATAAGCATTCATTTTTGAATGTATTACGTATTCATTAAAAATTTGATATACATTCACATTTGATACATATATATCAGATCTGGCATATTTTATGTCCTTTCTATCTCTAAACATGAACATATGTGCACATAAATGTGTTTGTGCAAACCCTCCCCCTTGTGTTCAGGCCTATATATACTATATACATATCTCAGTCAGGTTATTTATTGGTGAATCTTTTGCCTTGGTACATATTTACATGCCTGCTCACACACATGTACACACCCACCAGCTTGCCAAAGGTAGCCACCCACACAAACTTCTCTTCAATTTCTTAGCAACTGTCTTACTGTGATCATCTGTAGTCACAAACTGCCTACATCCCAGAAATATTGCTACAAAAACAACCTTGTGCTCCAATTTCTACATTTAGCAGCCCAACTATAAATTTCTAAACTTTTCGTAAATACATAGTAAGCAAATGTCAATGCTATCTTCTGCATTTTTGCATGTTTAAATATCTTGGGGAGCTTAGAAAGCTGAAAGTTGTAACTCACACAAAAGGGGATGACCATATACCACATGAAGGGTCTTTGTAATCTTCTGCATATCGTTCCCCTTCAAAAGTAATAATACATTATACAGGATATGTGCTCCCAAGAACAAGCAAATAAAAAGCCACAGGTGTTATGCCTGTGTGATTTGTCCTTGAAGAAGCAGGTGTACTTAATATTTCTTTAATTGGAAAGGTGTTTATACGTTTTCAGGTGAGTTTCAAGATTCTCATGTATTTGTTTCTTTAAAGAGAAATTACACAGGCTAATTTCAAAGATATCTTCAAGGACAGAGCAATAAAGAATTAAAGGGTTGCCCATTACCTTTTGCAGGGATCCTTCCCTAGAAGCTGCTCTTTGCATTGAAAAGAAATTTCCAATAGCACTGAGATCAGTTCTGCAAATGGTTACTGATTTGCTAAACAAATGTGGTTATCAATCCATGTTAAGCCTGGAGGTTTGGGGTTAGGCTTTTCTCTTAGATTTCATGTCTCTATGCCTAGAAAAACATAAGTCTGTGGGGTGCCCAGCTTTTGGAATAGTGTTTCACAAAGCCAAGAACGCCTCAACTCTTGCATGCCATTGTAGTGAAATGCAGTTGTGAGACCCCGCATGTCCTCTTGAAAATATATAAAGCCTATTTGAAAAAAAACTCCAATTAAAAAAATATACTTAGTCTTAAAAGTTGAATATGAACAATCTTCAAATCCAGACTTTTATTATATTTTGAGTTTGGAAGAGACTTTCCTGGGCTGTTTGTCACTCTATCCAAAACTATATGAAATACATATACAATACAAATGAAAAGTTGCTCATATAGCCCAAATTATCTATCTATCATCTATCTATCTATCTATCTATCTATCTATCTATCTATCTATCTATCTATCTATCTATCTATCTATCTATCTATCTATCTATCTATCATCTTTCCATTTCCACACTAAGGTGATGCAATCCTCACAACAACATGAAGATCAGATCCAAACTTAGCCAAGAATTTCCTGAGTGTGTTATATCTTGATTTTCTTAGTTGTCTAATACACTGTGGTCTATCTAAGGCAGAGGTCTCATTCTCGCGGCCCGTGGGCCAATTGCGGCCCGCAGGACGATATCCTGTGGCCCCCACCGTGATATGAAAGTATAATATTAGTGTATAATATAAATATAAAGTATAATATAAAGTATAATATTATGCGGCCCAGCCTCACCCAGACTCTGCCTCCAGCGGCCCCCAGGTAAATTGTGTTTGTGACCCCTGATCTAAGGAGATGATTAAGAAATGGGGAAACATGTTTCTCAAGATCCAATTTTAAAAGTTTATTATGACGGAAGTCCTCTAGAACCCAGCAAATAATTAAATTGTATTCCATTGCTCTTAACAGAATGTAGTGAAATATAATTTTAACTTTTTAAAAATCTATTTGCTTTTGTTGGGGTGGGGGCTAATGAAGATTTATACAGTGCTTCCCAAATGAATAATTGTTGCATAATCAAGTGTTAAGGAGATGCAAAAGAACGGCTATTTTACTTGTTTTTTAAAAAGAAATAATGCCCTATTTGTGCGTGTGTTTGTGTGATTTTAGAAACCCCAGACAGGTTTTCTGGAAGCAGGTCCCCCACAAATAAAATATATTTATCAGTTCCTAAATCTGAAATGCACCTTAAAGTGGATGAACAAAATATGCTTCTCAGCACACCCACGAGTTAATTTCCCCATTTCTTTCCCCGTTTCAATATATACTTCCCCCAGCCATCCTGTTAAATCCTTTTCCCCAAATAAAGAGGGGAGATGAAGAAAACCCCCCACTTCTGGCATCTGGCTCCCTCAAGCAGTTCCGAGTTCTCAGGAGAAGGAGAAAGAGGTGCTTACAAGGGTAGTGGTGGGAGCGTAGTTATTTTCTAATCCATACTTTTTTTAAAGTATAGAGAGATAGAAAGAGACAGAGCGAGGGAGGGGAAGAGCATGTTTTGCCTTGAAGGCAATATTTCTGGAGCCAATCGGAATGTAGCATCCACCCTTCTCTTAATTAGAGGGTTTAAGCAAGCTTGCGCGGTTGGATTTCTTACACATTTTCTCTAGAGGACGGCAATCGTTAGAGCAGCGGCGGCCGAAGCAGCAACTGATACTATTCCTGGAACCATGGCTGAGTAAGACTACTCAACAGGACGTGAAGGTGGAAAAGATTTGCTCCAGTTAGTTAGTTCTTTGGTTTTCTGCGTCAAGCCGTGGACCTTCCGTTCGCGAGCTTTTCTCATCATGAGTGGACCCTTTGATAAGAAGATTAGCAGCATTTTGACTGACATTTCCAGCTCAATCAGTTGCCATGCGGGCACCAAAGATTCCCCTACGCTTCCTGAATCGTCCATCACCGACGTGGGATATTACAGCACCCCACACACTCAGCATGAATATTACCCCAGCCAGCCTTATACTCAGCCTATGAATCCCTATGCATACCACCCCCAATTTAACTTCAATGGGATGGGGGCGACGGGGACCTACTCCCCTAAATCTGACTATGCTTACAGCACTTCATATAGACAATATGGACCTTTCCGGGATCAGCAGCTACCCAGTCAAGAAACAGGTAACGAAAGTTTTGAAAAGTCCAGAGTATGTGAGTTTGAGTGGATAACTCTGTTTTGGGGTTCAGGGAGATTAAATAGCTTGGAATCTATTGGAATGTTCTTCCAACTCTGTTGGAGATATTTCAAACAATGGGGTACGAATATGTGAATGAGTATATGTGAGAGAGATATTGCCTTGCCAGAAAGTATTGTCCTAGTGGAAAGAAATGAATTTAACTGAGTCCCTCTTACATTTGAGACACACAAACTTTTCTGCCACTAACCATTACATTCTTGGATGGGATTCTATTCTTCCTTCAGAGTTTTGTGCTTTATATATAAAACATAGGCACAATCCACCACTCACTTGTAAAAGGCAATTAAGGCACAACTGAAATCATTTTTCCTCCTTTTTTTTTCTTCCCCCATTCAGATTCTGCCACCAAAAAAAAAAAAAAAAATACTTTTACAATTGGAAACTTGAATTTGTGGAGTTATGAAATTCAGCAATAGGAAGTTTGGGGCTCCACATCTTTTTCCCCCCTTCCAGAGTGGAGATTCTCAGTTCTTCAGAGGACTGATTGATCCCTTGTGGTTCAAGATCGGTGCTCAAACAGCCTTTCTCCCCCTTTCCCTTTAACTATTTTTTTTTCCTGGGTGCACATTTTTTTCCAGTTTTGTGTGCTAGTTCATGGCTACTCTTTAATTTACAAAGTGCAAATGCTATTGTTGCAACAATACCTTAAATTCCATCTTTTGTTTAAGGGGAGGGGTTGAATTTTTTTTCTTAAAGAAAAAATAATGCTAAGCCTGAAACTTTTTTTCCTGAGACAAAAAAATAATCCAGTTTCCCCTTCTCCTTAAAAAAAAACAAAAACCCCACATTTTTTCTAAAACAGTATTTTACCAAATGTGCTAATTTTTTTAGTAGCTTGTTTCTCTCCCACACAGACCTGTGATGTGTATAAAACTTGTTATTTTGCTGGTTAAAATCTTGATATCAACACCCACAATTTGGTACCTGTAAGGACATCTGTTTATTTTTATGAATTAAAAAACTGGGAAAGGAGTAACATAAAAATTGGAAACGTAAAGACAAAATACACAACTGCGAAAATAATGGTGTAAAGATGAAAATGATAGAATTCTATCTTTAAAGAGAACTAGCATGTAGATTTTGGCTACAACCATCTGAGGCCTATAACTTACGCCCCCATTCCCCACAAATATTTCAGGAAGGGAATACGGGGTTGTGTGGTTCCAATGTAACTGGACAATGCTTCCTGCCAAAGAGGGAAAAAAAAAACCACATCAAATACATCCAGTGAGACAGAAAATAAATTGTTAAAAAAAAAATAAAGCTAGGTCAAAACGGAAGCATGGAGAAGTCCATTTCTGAGATAGAAAGCTTAAGACAGAGCAAAGCAGTAGGCTGTATCCTGCAATTGAACTCTGACTTGGTCCTTTAAAAAAAAAAAAGAACAAAAAAAAGGGTAGGGAGAGAAAGGACAGCCTAAAAGAAAAATGAATTGGAGGAAAAATAATAAAAAGCAGGGGTGGGGGCGGGAGAGACATTGAGCAAAAGAAGGAAAGAATAAAAAGTTTAATCAATTTTCAGAAATCCTTTTTTTAAAAATGGAATTCCACCTTGTCCTAATTGTTCAGTAAATTGAATAGTAGAACCTCTGAACTTTAGTTTATTCTGACTTACACCAACAAGCAAGCAATGATATGATTCAAACTAGCTCCATACAAACTACGAAACAGCTGCTCTTTGATAAGAGTTACACATGAGTAAATTCCACTGAGAGGAGGGAGGCTTAGTTTTAATGTATTTGCTCAGCACACCTCCTGCAGAATCCTTTGCATAGTCCTTTAAGACCCTCTTTCATCCTTGGTCTGACTTTCGATAGAAGAGAGAAGTAATAGCTAGGAATGTGCAGGTTAAAGTGATAATGCAGAGGCAGATGCTGGCTGCATTTCAGCATCTTGTTTTACTTAATAAGTGTGTAGAAAAAGATAATAGGGAGGTAAACAGCAAGTTCTTGAAATTATTGGAAGGACAGATTGTCTTGCCTGAGATTGCTGGTAATTGATAGAAATAATAGATGTCTCCTTGAAAAGAGCAAAAGTTACAATTCCAGGAGAATTATAGTAAATTATTTTTAATATAGGGTTTGTTCTTTTGTCATATAAATCAAATTATCCTTGACCTATCCAGCAGATTAGTGGCTGAGAATTAGTATTCCTCTGCTGGAACAAAGCATGGATTCTACAGCTGGAATACATATTTTATCAAAGGTTTAGAAACCAGCAGTACTTTCTTTTTCAGTGTCACTACAATACTTTCTTCTGCTATTTGGATTCTCTCTCCTAGAGTATTTCTTTTGTCTCACTTTTGCAGCTTCAGTGAAGGAAGAACCTGAACCTGAAGTGCGAATGGTCAATGGAAAACCCAAAAAAATCCGAAAGCCTCGCACAATTTACTCTAGCTACCAGCTGGCAGCTTTGCAAAGGCGATTCCAAAAGGCACAGTACCTGGCATTGCCAGAGAGGGCAGAGTTGGCTGCACAACTTGGACTAACACAGACACAGGTAAAACTTTAGAAACTGGAAGGAAGGCTGATCACAAGACAGAAAAAGTATGTGTGCAGTTTTGTTTAGCCTTTCACCTTTGAACGTGAGGGTAAAGAAATGTACATCATTGCAATGCCAACAAAATTTCAAAATGCAATACTTTAGACCTTGAAAATTAGTAAAAATCCACAGTGTGTTTTGAAAAAGGAAAAGATCAAATTAAATAAAAAAAAAACCTCCAAGGTTGACAATTAATGCTCTGTCTAACCTTGTTATTTTTAAAAAATTATTTCATAATCATTTGGGGTTTACAGATTGGTTGAATTAAAATCAGTTCACTAGTGTCTAGTTATTAAAATTCCTCCAATCTATCCATTCTTCTCTTTTCATTATATTTTGTAAATGATTTTTCCATATTTGTTTTCTCACTTCTTTAAATAGGTCACTTTATATGTGTGTACATATGGGTTAAAAAAACAAGAGAGTCTACTGTTTTTCAGGACTGTTAACCATTTATGGTAGATAGCTTTTTGCATGCTGAGAAGTTAAAAATGTGTGGATTCTGCCTAAACACAGTATTGACTTAGGATGAAGAGGATCACAGAAATGAGGTGGTGAGTTCCTCTGTTGTCATATGATGACAGTTCTAATTAGAGAAAGCATGAGATGCCATCGACACAAAATGTAATAATAGAACCACAGTAAGCAAGCTGGGACAGAACAAAGATGGGAAGGAGTGAAGTCATTTTTCTCTGTCCTTTTAGTCCTGTAGCCTACTTGTATCTGGATGAGACCCAAAGATCCAGAATGGTATGCTGACTAGCCAGAGAGGCGGAGGAGCATTGCTGCAGGAAACATGTGGGTGGGGCAAGGCAACCTCCAGTATGTGTTTTGGCAGGTTCCCCCTTTTTTCCTCCTGAAGCTAACTGAGCTTAGGCCAAGAGAATTGATGACTCCAAGAAGGAAGTTGGCTTGAGTGGAAAAAGAATTCATTGTTAGTCTTTAGACGAACATCAGTGGGCCAACTGGTTATTGTGGGCCTTGCTGAGTCTAAAGGTTGCTAGTTGCCATTTGACAGAAGGAACAATATTCCATGTACTATGTTTTTATTTACTATAGATACACGTTTCTTTAAAAAAAAAAACAAGTCCTCTGAAAAGGGGTCTCAAACTCACATTTTGCAAAGTAGGAACTATGGTTGAAAGACAGTTAAGATGCAGAAAAAGATGACTTCACTTTTCAGAGCTGTGCTGAAGAGGGAATTTTAGGAAGTCCTCATTTCTATGCAAGCTCCACTTGCTGAATTTCCATCTCCTTGCTTAGCTGTGAATGGTGAGAAGACACGTTCTTCTTCACTGCCTCCTCTCTGCCTGGGAAACAACTCACCAAAGTGCAGGTCAAGCTGAGAAAAGGGATTCTTGTTCAAAAAAGATTCTTGTTCAAATCTCCCTTTTCTCAGCTCAGGAACCCCCCAGATCTTCTGGACTTCAGTTTCTAGTTTCTCTAGCAGGTCTTATTGGTACAGACATTGCCCCCGCCTTCTTTTTTTTAAAATAAAAATAGAAGCCATAGAGCTATTACACCATGAATTAAATTTACTGATTTGAGTGGTATTTCATCTTTTTTTTTTTATTGCCTCAGAGCAAAGTTACAATCTTTTGCAAAATGATTTGGGACCAATTAAGATGCAGAAGAGTTCTGGGAAATCATGAATGGATACATGAGTCTGCAGTTTTAGTACACTTACCTTGGAGCCTAGCTACTCAAAGTTAGTGGGATGTATTTCCAAACAACCATGGATAAGATCTGTTAGACTGAAAATATTTCTAAAGTTCTTCATTTTGTTTGATAAGAGCTAAAGCAATGAGGTAATATATACATGGAAGCAAACGCTGCCTTTAACCTGAGGGTGGGATTTTTTTTTTTTTAAAAAAAGTTTCAATTGGTGACTTAGCTGTGTATTCATTTGGTTAATTTATATGTTAGTATATTGTGAGAACTCAGAAAATGGATTAATTGAATACCGAAGCACTATGCATAAACGTAGCCACTAGGCACCCAAGTTTTCACTATAATTATAAATGTTTTTAAAATACATAAATACCTTCTTGCAACATCCAGTGGAGTAATAAAGCAAGATGCATCTTTCACTGTTCCCATTGGCTTTATTCAAGGATACACTGAACTATAAATGGTTTGTACTGATTAAGTTTACATGACTACATTGTCAATTTTATTTTAGCTTGACGTGTTGTAAGAGCTCAAGCTATTTGTCTTGGCTATATAGCCAATTTGTAATCCAGAGAAAATTAATGGTTTATCTAAAGATAGCAATGGGAAACAAAGATTTAGACAACCCATCAAATATCTAAGGCAGACTAGACAGCTTAGATTTGTTGGGAAGGTTTTGGATTCAACATTAGGCTACTATCCTTTTATCAAAATGTTTCCTTTCATTTATCCTAATGTTCAGTCGACTAATTCAAAATGAAGCCAAAAGAAAACGGGAAGAACAAAAGGAACAACAGCATACACTATCCCCAAACAAACTCTTATATTTTCACCAGTAGCCCTTGATGCTGTATGTGAGGTTGTATGGCCCTAGAGTGAAATAGGAGTGCAAGTTTAGGAGTTTAGTAAAAAGGCTAAAACTAAATGGATCTGAAAATTCCCTTTAATAAATGAATAAATATATATGAGGCTAGAGACATATCATATCTTGCCTCCAAAAATTCAGGCAACCATGAGAGGGCAGCAAAGAGATACAAGAAAGCTTACTGCCATCTAGTAGTCATCCAGATCAATGCAGCCTAGATATGTTTACATAAAAGAAAAAGAAAACTAATAAACAAGGCTGGATTGCCAAAAAGTAACTTCTTAGACAGGGATGAAATCAGGGTAAAATATACTTTTTATTGTCAGGGCTTAACTTTTAATCAGAATGCCATAAAACAATAATGTAAAAGTTATAATACAATTTTAAAAATTTGTTTTTTAAAAAAAACCTAATCTGATCTATCCTTACTAGATTCTTCAATCTTAGAATCTACAAAATTATATGAAAAGTATCACCTATAACAAGGATGCCTTTTTCACCATTCATTTTTTGCGGATTCTTCTCAGATAACTTGAACTAAATGGTCATCTTAGGTTTTAAATATTTAACACATTTCTATAAAAAATCCATATGAGTAATATGTGTTTCTTTAGTTCAATAGTTATCTAGCAAAGATCCTCAAAGTAAAATATTAGATTTTTGGCCCATTCTGAGTTCTGGATATGTTTGTTTGAAATTATTTTAGATAATGTACTTTGCACTGCATTATTGGATTGATATAATCATTAGCTGGATCTGGACATAGTCATGGCCAACAGACCTTTTGAAAGGAATAAGACTTAGGTTTAATCACAGCTTATTGGAGTTCCATTTATTGCAATGGGATCTACTCTAAACATGATCTGATCTGGATCTCATTCCCTATGTTTAGTGACCTTGTTCCCAAGTAAGTATGAAGAGGACCATAGCCTTCCTTTAAATCAATGTTTTTCAAACTTTAAGATTGCAACTTCCCCTTTGGGGTATGTACCCACAATATATTTCCATCATTTTAGAAATGTCCAAAGCACTCTTCTGTTGAGCCAGTGTTTCTCAATCTTGGCAACTTTCAGATGTGTAGACTTCAACTTCAGCTCCCAGGATTCCCCAGCCAGCATGGTCTCCAGCAAAGCAGAACCCCCTAACCAGCAAAGTCTACACATCTTAAAAGTTGCCAAGTTAAAGAACACAAATTTAGAGGATTAGGAGATAAGGTCACTTGAGACTTTCAAGAAGAGATTGGACTGCCATTTTTCAGAAATGGTGTAGGGTCTCCTGCTTGGGCAGGGGGTTGGACTAGATCAGGGGTCCCCAACCGCCGGTCCGCGGACCGGTACCGGGCCGCGGAACAAGCCTTACCGGGCCGCTGGTTGCTGGGCGCCGCCATCTTTTTGGTAAAAAAGCAATTTTTCAAATCAAAAAGATGGCGGCGCCAGCGCTTCCGGTGAGCTTTTCCGGGAAAGCCATTTCTACCCGAAAAAGCTCACCGAGCGCTGAGCGCCGCCATTTTGATGAAAAATCACTTCCGTGACGTCACCGAAAGTGATTTTTCGTCAAAAAGATGGCGGCGCCCAGCTGACGCCGGAACCGGGCCGCGGCGCCCAGCTGACGCCGGAACCGGGCCGCGGCGTCGAAAAGGTTGGGGATCCCTGGACTAGATGACCTACAAGGTCCCTTCCAACTCTGATTATCTGTTTGAAACTTCCTAACAGTGAGAACAATTTTATTTTAAATCTTGGAAAGTTCCTTCTAGATCAGAGATCAAGGTTTTTGGGCTACTCATTTGACTTTTTCTCATTAGTAGTAGCCACCATGGTCAACATCAGGATTGGTTGGAATCATAGAACAACATAAGAAATTCTCAAGGTATCATTTTAATATAGGGTATTGATAAATTGGTAGGTATGTCCCCAAAAAGAAAAAAACAAAACCTCCTGAATAATCCTTGTATAAACTGAAGGAATCTTCTCTCCTGCAGAAGCTTCCCAAAATATAAATATAAAAATATTTTTCCTTAGTTCTTGCTCGTATAGTTTAATTTGGCAGTGGCTGACATTTGCAGATTAATTCAAAGGCCATAACATACTTAGGCTATGAGAATGACTTTTTCTTTTCTCAATCATAATTCAGAAAAAGGGGCATATTAGGATGGTTCCCAAAGTAGAAAGGTATCTTTTATCATAAGCTTAGATTTTAAGCAAACCGAGCTTCAATTCTGTAGAGATGTTACAACTTAATAAATGTGAGGAAAACTATACTCTTTGGACTCCTATTAAAATATTCTGGCCTTTTGCCAAATGCTCACTCACACTGCTCAATGCGATATTCCAAAACATCATGTGTGATTGGTGATACACACACACACACACACCCAACCAAGTTAGCTTCCTCTGTTTCAGCTCCCACATTCAGACATGAAGCTATCTTGTGTGTCATCCTCTCCCACAAGCCTTCCCTCCTTAAGCAGGTCACGAGGGGCTGGTAAAGAAGCTGGACTGGAATGCGGAGCCAGCCAAGCACCCTGAGGAAAACAAGGCTGCTTAATTGCTTTGATCTAAATTAAGGGAGCAAGTTGGCGTGCTTCCGGATTCTGATAGGTCAAGAGCATAGCATAGTGGTGGCAACCTGACACATCGAAAATTGCACCCAACAAAATGCTCTCGGGGTGTACAGATGAGTTTTTGTTCCTACAAACACAGACTGCCCCATGACAGTCAGGAAGGAATTTTCCCCTAGGGTCACCATGGTCACTGACCCAAGTTTTTTTCGTTAGACTTTTTTTTTCAAGGGTGGTGGTGGTAGGAGGTGGCCTGATGCTTTGCTCATATGTCTGAATCATCTGAAGTTTTTCCCATACAGGATGGGTTTTGTTCATGTTGAGTATGAGGTAGCCATATGATTGTCAAAGCAAGAATTTCCTCCCTTCCCTGGGTGACCACCAGAGACAAATTGCATTTTTTTCCACGCTTAGCTTGCTTGAATCATTTTACACAATGTTGCATTAAATGTATGGTATCTACTATTTGCCTAAATACATTGTCTAGTGTGAATTTCATAACCCAACCCATAATTCCCGAGGTATTAGAATATACTTACAGCCATCTATAACAAATGAGATATAATCTTTCACTTTGGTATAACTGGACTTTTTTGGTTTATTCCTTGAAAATGGTTTGCTTCTCATCCAAGAAGCTTCTTCAGTTCTGGATGAGAAGTGAATAAACTAAGAAAGTCCAGCTGACTTTTGGAAAGGCACCGAAGAATTCCCCAAACTTCACTGGTCAGAGCTTTTTGCTAGCAACAAATACTTCACACCTTCATACACGGTGGTGTTTTTTGGAAAGTATCACCAAGATGCACAGGCTTCGAATTTCTGATGTGTCTTAATTAAAATACATCACTATATACTATGGAAGTCTCATCACTTCCATCCTAGTTTGGTAGGAATTTTTCTAAGGTCAGATTTTAGAAAATGAAAGAAATACCGAGAATGTAGTTTTCTTTGGACATGAGGGGGAGCTCTTTCTTTAATCTTGTAGATTTGAATGATATCCTTGAGTCTTATCAGTTGTCCTTCCACTTCTTCTTTAGCATTTTCCCTTCTGTTTTTTCTTTTCTTTTTTTACTATCTGACATTCATACATACTTGCATATGTTCACCATAGTTGCTGCCTTTGTATATTTTATCACCCTCTAAAATGGAATACTAATGGAAGAATCATCTATTAATTGCAGTTCCTTTACTAAAAAATATTCTGACACATTGTACTTTTCCACCTTGAGCAGAAATAGATTTGATGCACTTTACTAGAATTAAAAAGGTCCAGAAACACCTTTTCCCTTTTGTTTGGGGTTTTGATAGTTGAAGTCCAGACATATAAAAAGTATGACACTGGAGATTGTTCCTCTGTTATCAACAATTTGTAATGATTTTGGATTATTTCAGATTAAATCATATGGTCTGTTCTTGTGAGTTCACAATCCTATCCTATTGCAGGTTAAAGAATTATTAGCCAGTCAAGATAGCTGCATTTTAATTGATTGCTCAGAATAAAAAAATGCCAATTCCAAAACAATAGCAATAGCACTTAGACTTATATACTGCTTCACAGTGCTTTGCAACCCTCTCTGGGCTGTTTTACGGAATCAGGATATTGTGCCCAACAGTCTGGGTCCTCATTTTACCAACCTCAAGGCTAAGTCAACCTTGAACCAGTGAGAATCAAACTGCTGAATTGCTGGCAGTCGGCAGTCAGCAGAATTAGCCTGCAATACTACATTCATAGCACTGTGCCACCATGGCTCTTCCATTGATTACTAACAGCAGAGAGATTTCTCCTGCCCACAGAAGAAAAATGGATGTTTCTCAATTAAACAAAACAGATGTCCCCAAGTCTTCCTGCTTCCTTGTTTTGATTAGGAAGAGTTTCTGTCTCTACTATGTTTGATCCTTTATTCTTTCTTCCTACCTGCCACCCACTTTCTTTTGTTTTACTGATACTCTTTCTCTAGAGTGGGATGTAGATGGAGTCACACAACTCTACAGTAGTATTGGAAAGATTTCCAGCCAGCTAGGCCAGTATTCCAGCCCTGCCCTAAATTTCATCATGACAGTCTTCCCAATCCCAATGTTTAGCATCCTTGAAAGACTTGTAAAACCTTTTGAGCAAGCTTTTGTCACCTGACATTTTTTGCAATGAGCCACAGTTCCCTGCTTCTATTAATACAATGATTGATAGACCATTTTTAGAAACTGACTTGTAGTCCCACTTTTCAAAAGGAAAGGGGGATATGCTTATTTTCTTCTACACATTCCTAGAAAGAGTTTAAAGCAGAGATTGCTATTACCCCTGTGATTTACTCTCACAAACTTTCTGCATTTTAGAGTTAGATTGAGGAATAGTAATTAGATTCACTGTTTATGCTAAGCCAAAACTAAACAAAACAAAATGTTGCCTTGCCTCTCTACAGTCAGGCATAGTTGTAGTTCATGGTTTAATACAATATGTGAATCCATATCAGATCTTTGAACTATCTAATCCAGCCTTTCCAAGAAAATATCTGAAAATGCCAGGATTTGAGCCCATTATCTGTTGCATGAAAAGTCTTGAATCCACTGAGCCACAGACCTCTCCTTGAACTGGACAAATAATACTTTTCCTTGTGTTGATGGAGGAAATGCGGAGCTCTATTTTTGGTGGGGAAAGGACTGGCTTAGAATAGAATAGAATAGAATAGAATAGACCACAGCCTATTCTGCAAATTAAATAATGTTCTCTTTTTCTTGCAGGTGAAAATTTGGTTCCAGAATCGTAGATCAAAGTTTAAGAAATTGTACAAAAATGGAGAGGTCCCCTTGGAACACAGCCCAAATAACAGTGACTCCATGGCTTGTAATTCTCCACCATCTCCTGCCCTCTGGGACAGTAATACTCATAATAACCCAGCCAGCAGGAGCCAAATCCCCCAGCCACTCTCTTATAACTCTACCCCAAGCTACCTGGAAGATCATAATTCTTGGTTCCAGCATCAAAATCTGAACGGGCCTCACTTACAACAACAGGGACCTCCGCCCACTTCTGGCTCTATGCATCACCCATCTCCAGGGCCTCCTCCCAATCCTGGAGCAGTTTATTAACCTCCTTTCCCTCCTCAATGAAACCAGTGGAGCAGGAAAAATGGAATGAGGGAGACAGAGAGAGAGAATCAAACAGAAGGCAACAAGTTAAAACCCTTTGATATGTTTCACAGGACATGTACACATTCCATCTCATCTCAGGAACAAGTGAATTGCAACAGGGCTAAGACATTAGGGGAGACCCTTGGGGGAGGGGGTTTAAAGAAATGTGAAAGGGAGAGAAACTACTTGCAGCCCATGTTGTGTTTCAATCAAATTGATTTCATCAAGAGAACTCTGTTACCCACTTCTTGGATGATTTCTCTCTGGGTTAATTGTTCCCAATCTCCACTATCATCTGGGTGGCTCTCAGCATGGTTAAAGAAGAGCTGCATGGAAAAGGAGAAAAGGAGGGGAAAATATCCTTTTTTCCTTTTATGTATTTTGGTTTTGCTTTGTTCTATTTGTTGGTGACCTCCCCAAGCAGAGTGGTTTTGAGAGGTATCAACTTCATGTGTCTTCTGAAAGATTGTCTTCTGATTGGCTGCAAATAACAATCAGTTATTGATGCCTAAGACAGGAATAGCCTTGAACTGTTACTTAGCCATGCAGTTGGGAATGGGAACAATGTAAGCTATCCAACTCTTCCTCATTTTACACACCATCTGGGAAATACTGTCCTACTGAAAATTATAGCAATGTTCTACACAATGAAAGGGAGAGATAGACGTCAACAACTATTAATGTGATAGATTTTGTAATCTCTTTAGGATTAAATTCACTTCATAGTCAGGTAGATGTTGTATCAAAGTGGTCAGTATACAGTAGTGCTACTGGCTAGCACAGAAAAAGGCTGTGGGAACCCGGAAAAAAACAATACTGACCTTACCCATGTTTATTCTGAATTTATACTGAATGCACTCTTTATTGCCGATTAAAAAAGAAAAAAAAAAAAGAAAAAGTAAACTTTTGTACTGGTTTTTCATCTGGTGATGGAAAAGAAAAAAGTGTTCTCAGTTCTATACTACCTCCGGTTAATAGTCTTGTCTTGAGTTTTTAGGTAGATATTTCACACCATAAAAATAAATGAAGAATTCCAATACACAAGGGAACAAAAAAACAAACTGATCTCCTTTATAATTCTCAGCACATACTGTTAAACCAAGGGTTTTTGACAATTTTTTAAAAATAAACTCTAGTAGCCTGATTTACTTAACATTAAATCACAACTCATGGTTAACAAACCAGAATTCCTGGCTTCATTTAACATGCTAAACCAGAGCCTAAAATATAGCAAAGTGACAGTTTTTAAGTGAGTTTTGCCTCATTTTAAGACCTTTCTTCCCACACTTGTTAAGTGAATTACTGCACTTGTTAAGTTAGTAACAACTAAAACAGGTGTAAGATGAATATGGCTTCCCCATTGAGTTTTCTTGTCAGAAGGTTGCAAAAAATGAGCACATAACCCCAGGATATTACAATCATCACCACTATGACTTAGCTGCCGAACACACAAATTCTGATCATGTGACCATGGGGATGCTGTGTGAAAAACAGTCATAAGTCCCCTTTTTCAGTGCCATTGTAACTTTGAATAGTCGCTAAATGAAAGAAGTGTAAGTCAAGGACTACCTGCATGGGGTCACACAATACATGGTGTAACTATGCTTTGCCCAATGGGTTCATACAATATAGTAAATAATTAACCAAAGTTAACAAACTACTATAGCTGAGTTTGTATGGCAATCTAAGTTAAAATCAACCAAAGCATAAATCTTGTAAATATGATTTAGGCTAATATGTGAACCACATTTGAAGCTCTCCACTTAACTGATAAGTTATATTGTAGAAGTGCTAATTATACATAGAATTGGGATATCAAAGACATGGATTCTTTGCTCCAGGCCAAGTATAGTTGACAAAGTTTGTGTCAAGGAATGGAGAGATCATGAAGAGGGGAAAAAAGTGCCAATCATCCTAGATAATTCCAGGTGTACTATAGAGTAAGGCTACATAATCATTCCTCCATTTCTTGAATTTGAGCCCACTGATATCAGTGGAATTTATTTTCATATAATTATGAGGAGTACATTGTAGGAATCCTGATTTTTGCTTTGGTCAAAAGCAAAATCTGACAACCTATAATAACAAGGGGGAATAACACCAAAGTTTCTTTGCTGTCTTGGTCTCTGCTTATTTCACCATCAAACAAGTTACTTCAGGTTTGAATTTAGAAATCTCTCCCCCTCTCAAAAAAAAAAACATACATGCATTTTATTCCAATTGAGAAGCTGACCTTCATTTAGTTATTTTTTTTTTAAAAAATGATGCCAGATAAATATTTTATTTAAAAGTTAGGGAGATATTTAAAATACTTCAGAATAATTTTAAGTTATTTTTTTTAAAATAAACTAATAGTTGTATGTTGCTCTAAAGCCATTTTAAGCTATTGTCAAAAAGGAAAGGTTATTTTTTTAAAGCAAAACCCAAAACAAATCCATCTTGGATATTTTTGAAATAAAGCTGTGTAAGTTTTTAAAGCAAAAAATAAGAGCTACAATTTGAATAAACGATCTCTTATGCTGTATCAAATATAATAGTGTCAGGTTCATATTCATGTTGCCTGGTATAATAAATAAGGAGAGTTGGGGTGAGGGGAATGCATATATGGCTTTATATAAAACATTTTAAATTAAAAAAAAAACCTTTAGGTTTTTCTCTTAGGGAAATTTTTTAAAAAATCATTTCACTGAGATGAAAACTTTGCTTAAGATTCCTTTCTGTTTTGATAGCAAACAGAACCTTTCTATATAATATTAATAAAATGTTTTTTGAACTTCACAGAATAAGACTTTTTTTGCTCAAGCAGCTATGGTTGAGGAATATGGATTTTGTTCTTTTCTTCCTCAAAGTTCTCATTCCAGGATAATGTGATCATAACATATTTTGAAGACTTTGCATACAATGTTTTAGCATACACCATACAGTATATGAGTCTACAGTGGAATCTATGAAAAAAAGATATGGAAAGGGTCATTTGAATAGTCATTTCCAAACGATGGTAATTGATGTCCTTAACCTGATGCTATATAGGTCTACTGGTCTACAAATTTCAGAAATTCCATATAGAATTTGAGGTGTTAGTACATCTGGAGACTAACAGTTTGGAAGTATGGCTTTTCTATTCATCCTAGCAATATCAGAAACATAACCATACCTTCAGGGACACCTCAGCAATTATGACAGGTGATATAGGAGAATATGCCAAATGCCATGAGCAGAAGATCCTGGGCTTAAGACATCAAGTGTTTCGTGAACTTTATGAAATCCTCTCTGCCTTGTGTAGACAGTAGTCTTCAACAGGGATAATAAAAATGGTATCTCAACCATTCTTCTTTTAAGATACGTTTGAGAAAACAATATGAATAGAGAAAAATCAACCTGAGCTGCTTAATTCAAAAGGTTTCCTGAAAGGGTAGAAAGATAGGATGAATCCAATTCTTTATGTCTGGTTTTGAACTAGTAGATGTACTACACATTTTTGCAGCCTTCTAGAATTTGTAGGAGTTAAAGCAGAGAAAAATATTTCAAATGCAGTAGACAAATCCAGTAAGATTGGTAGCATAGCATCCATGGCTCTTGTTGGGGTTCCAATAATCTAACAGACCCTGCTGTATATTCACTTCGGGAATATAACATTGTGAATATAAAAAATAAGCATTGATGGGATTCAACAACCAATTGGCTTGTTTCAACGAAGGCCCTTGTTAGGCTTCCATGGTGAATTCAAGGAAGTTCTTCAGTAAGCTCTTCAGGGCTCCTCGTGAACTTTGGTGGAGCAATTATCATAAAGAAATGAAGACATATAGGATTCCTCAACCTGTGGGAAGCTACAGTGAATGGACTTAAAGAACGATTGAAAAAGTGGAGCAGTCTGTGCAACTATGACTTGAAACTGAGAAGCACCAGCAATGTATGTAGAAATACATATACCAGTAACTAATTATTAGCAATTCTCAGTGCATGCAGATTCCCCTGTATTTTTGGATGTAGGGCCACATTTAGAATTTTGAAATATTTTATGAGTGTTCTCATAAAATGTTTGCCATGATGAGTTGATTTAATCACAAAACACTGATATAATAACAGGAAAAAAGCAAGGTGCTGCAGACACCAAAATAATGTGGAACGTAAATACATTGTTGGACATTAAGTTTGTTCAAAACTGGATTTCATTTTTGCAGCACGATAGCTTCCCTTTGATTTTGAAATTCAAAGCAATCTTTAAAAATAGGTAAGACAGAACAACCAGAATAGCACAAAAGTACGTATTTTCAAGCTCTCTTACTTTACCCATTTTTTAAAAATGCTGTAAAAACATGGCTACCTGAGGTATTATCTGGGGGGTGCAAGCTCTCAGCATCTCTTTCACTGTTCACATAATGGACACCACAGTGGTCACAGTGGTCATCCAACTAGCACATATGGTAGTAGCAAGTAAATCCAGAATGAACAGAAAAACTAGTTAAAGACTATTGCCAACAGTCAAATATATGTTGAAATTGTGGGGAAACCTTTCTAATCACCAGATATCCTTGAAACTGATAGACAAATGCCCAGAAGATAATGCTTTAGAGATGTTTACAGTAGAAAGATGTATAAGGGAATAATTTTTGCCTAACAGGGAGGCTGATACTCATTTGCTTTTTTTGTTGAATTATTGGAATATATACATTTTTAAGTAGATGGGTCAAATGCCAAGTTGTCGTTGACTGTGATTAGAAATACAAATTATAACTAGGTTATGTGGAGTTGGCAACAGAGAATGTTATCATAACTTGCAGGTCCTGTGAGGGCTTTGAGACAGTTTTGGTGTTGCTTCAACTGGAAGCTTGGAACCACCATTGTAGAGAGTGTCTAGGTCTTCTAGAGATGCTTCCAGGATCAAACTGCGACTTACAAGGGAGCAAGAGTTTTAGATACTTGGTAAGTTAATGCAAGAGGAAATTCAGATCCCTCCTCAATACATGTAGCATTAGCAAATGAACAAGAATTATATTCCAGTGAAAACCTTGCTTCTTCAGGAAGATCACATTAATTAAACCAGATCTTAAGGATTAAGGTCTCTTCTGCCAGAAGTTGAGCTCGTGGCAGATGTCTTTAGGAAAACCTGCATATTTTCTTTTTGTTTGACTTTGAAAATTTTAGTATCTCAAAGATGAAGTAGCTGAAAGTTTAAGGAAGAAATGTCTACAGGCTCAGGTTCCATATGAGGTGAAATAGGTGAAGATAAGGATGGTGATCTCTCTCTCTCGATCTCTCTCTCTCCCCCACCACACACACACACACACACAAAACCGAGAGAAAACCAGCACATATCCACGTAGTCATCAAAGCAATATTGTTTATCTTTGCTATAGCCGATTTTGCCAACTATTTGTAAAACTCAAGTTTCTTTTTTTTCCATTGTATTTACGTGTAGTCCTCAATGTATGACCACAATTGGCACTGGAACTTCTGTTACTAAGTGAAGTGGCTGTTAAGTGAATCACATTCAATGTTTGTCTTTTTTTGCCATGGTCATTAAGTGAAGCATACAATCCCTGCACATCAGTGACAAATCTACAGTGGTGTCCATGAGTTCATACACTATACATTGAAAGCATATGAACCAGTAGCTTAGTGGCATTTCTATATATTTGTTTCTAACAACACATACAGAAATTTAAGAAAGAAATCTTAACAGACAGAAACAAAGCTAATTCAGTGTGATGGAATCTAATAGAATTAGGAAATGAAATCTCTTTCTTACTTTCCTCATTTCCCCAAAAGTTCTACATCTTCTATTGCATATAAAATTTGCAACTTATCTCATTTGCACAAGCTACTGAGAATGGGTTGCTTTCCATATCTGGCATAGTTTTGATTAGGTAGGGTACATTGTGTAGCTGGGAAACATTTTGTGTTCCAACTGAGTCAGAAAAAGCAAAAAAGGGTTGTTTTCTTCTTCAGATCTTATGAATCAACTTGAAGTGGTTTCACAAGCTATCATTCACTCTGAACCAATGAAATAAGAACATGCCAATTTCATATTAAGTACATATTAATAGCAGACATGGACAGAAACATGTGGTTGAAGGGCTACATTGAGACAATGGAGACAAGATACTGTAGATACTGTAGGGTTCAGCTGTAATAGACCCAGCATCTAATAACACCCTTGGCTTAGAATTGGCTAAGACAGTTCTTCTCCATGATGATTTCTTCCTAACCTGGTTTTTCAGGTCTTCCAAAAATGCACCCACTTTTGCTGTAATTGAGTCTATCCCCCTTACTGCTCATCATCCTCTTCTCTTTGCTTCCACTCTCCCAGTATTACAGCCGTCTCCAGAGAGAGTCTTCACATAATGTATCTGAATTAAGATCATTTGTACCTGGTCCTTTGTGCCTTGAGTGAGAACTCTGAGTTAATTTGTTTGATGACTTGTTTGTTTGTTGTGTCTCCATGGTATTCTCAGGTATCTTCTCCAATGGCAAAATTAAAAAAACATCAATACTGTTCCTACCCTGCATCTTCAAAGTCCAACTTTACTTGTATAGAGTGTCACAGGAAATATCTTGGCCTGCACTACTCTGATTTTTTTTTTAGGTATACACACATCACAGCATCCAAATATCTTTTCTAAGGCCTTCATGGCTGCTGTCCGCAATGCTAATTGCATTGTATTTCTAGATTGTTTGTCGCTTCACTGTTGGTGATTGATCCTCAAAGGAATAATATTAGTTTGATATTTTCGTTATAAAATTTTAAAATTGCATATAGAGTTAATAAATAAGGGGAAAGCATGCAATCTTGCCTCACTTTTTTTGCTACCCAGAAGCCTCTCTGTTAGCTATACTCTTGCTTCTTGACTGTTTATAGGTTTTACATAGGGATGATTAGATGTTCTTGGATTCCCATTCTTCTAATGACATTCTGCTGTTTGATATGATTGATGAAATCAAATGCCTTTCTGTAATTAATGAAACACATATTGACTTCTTTTGCATATTCTTTGTCTTTCTCAATTATCCAGAAATAATATCTTATGTTCTTCAGTCTTTTTAAAAGCCTGCTTGAGCCTCTGGCATCTCATTTTCCATGGAGCTCTAATCCATGTTGGATGATCCTAAGTATTATTTTGCTAGCGTGTGAAATTAAGGATATTGTACAATAGTTAGTTTGAATATTTTGCTAAATGTCCTTTGAGTATTGGAATGTAGATTGACCTTTTCCAGTTTATTGGCCACTGTCATTCACATTTGCTGGATATATTTTTGTCTTTTTTGTCCTTAGCAATAGCAATAGACTTATATACCGTTTTATTGTGCTTTACAGCCCTCTCTAAATGGTTTACAGAGTCAGCATATTGCCCCCAACAATCTGGGTCCTCATTTTACTGACTGCGGAAGGAAGTCTGAGTCAACTTTCAGCCAGTGAGGATTGAACCCCTGTCAGTCAACAGAATTAGTCTGCAATACTGCATCTTTAGCTTCTCTTGTCTTCTTGGCAATTTCTCTTGTTCTGACATCTAGTTTGCTTTCTTGTTTCTTCATATTTGGCAGCCTCTTTTCATATTCATTTTCTTTAAGTTCATTCCATAATTCTTATGGTTCTCCATCAATGAAGTTCCAAAGTGATTCCTGATGTCCTCCTGAAATGGTGACTATATGCTCAAGATCTTAACTTGGAATCTGTACATGAGCAGTCTGTGATCTGTTTCACAGTCAACATCAGGCTACAACTGAATTTTGCTTCTTTTTAGCAATCATTTGGATGGTTGAAAACAGTGTTAGATGTAAGTAAATCATTAAAATGGCAGAAATTGGTAAGTCAGACTTTTGATTTATGACTGTTTTCTAAGCATACACAATCCATTTGCATTTTCCTCCTTAATGTTTCCAGTTTTGACATTTCAGTCTCCCATTATCTTGCTTACATGTTGCTTACTTGTTTTGTCAATTTCAAATTGAACGTCATCTTAAAAGTCTTCTACTTTCTATTCTTCTGTATTGTTAAATGGAACATAAACTTGAAATATTATAATATTAAAGGGTTGTCCACAAATCTAATGGATATTATTCAGTCATTGACTGAACTGTAGCCAAATACTGTCCTTACTATACCCTTTCTAAGTATAAAAGGAGTGCTGTTCCTTGTTTTTCATGTTCTCATTTTTAACAATTAGATCTCCTGGCTGAAGGTGTACAGGTCCAGCCCAATTCAATTCACTGATGCCTACGATATCAGTCTTCAGCCATTTCTTCTTTCAAAAATAGTAGGTTATAATTCCGATCACCACAACATATCACTATAGCCTGGGATAATTAATTCTAGTACTGTACATTTACAAATTGCCAGGGTGGTAAGAAATGGGAATAAACTATGTTGCTCCCAGTGATTTGAAAGAAGGCCAGGATTCAGATGATTCTTCTCCCCACAAGATTTATATATTTCCTTAATGTACATTATTATGTATATCTGTAACCCACATGAAAAGAACTTCTGGACCTCTTCTTTTGCTCCTGCTACATATTGTCCCCCACCTGATAGATGGGTGGAAGGAAGGAAGGAAACATAAGTAGGTAGGTAGGTAGGTAGGTAGGTAGGAAGGAAGGAAGGAAGGAAGGAAGGAAGGAAGGAAAGAAAGAAAGAAAGAAAGAAAGAAAGAAAGAAAGAAAGAAAGAAAGAAAGAAAGAAGACCTAGCAAGTTGCAAAACAACATCAACAAAACTCCAGTTCCAGCCCCATCTTCATCCCCAAGAATGACTCTGTGTCCCCTAAGTTTCTTAAATATGCAAATGACAAGAGGCTGCCACACACAATGCAAAAGATGACAGCCTATTTAATGCATATTAAAATGATTTTTTAGTAAAATGAATGCAGTAGAATGACTGCATTCATGATCTATCTTATACTTATGATTTATACCCCATACTTGGGTCTTCAGGAAGGCTGACTTCTGGTTAGATTCTCTCCAAGCCACATCTTACCTCTTCAGCCTACATCTCTTTTCTCAAACTAAATTTTGCCCCTGCACCTGAGCATATTATTTTACTCCTCTCTCTGCTTCCCTGAATATAAAAGAGATAGAAATAACCTTGCACAAGAAATGCCTGGCTGTGTTATTTTCAGTTCTGTCCTGAACAAGGGCAAAAATAATAATTCTGCTTACTTTAAATCTGGGCAGACCATTTTAGAATATAAACCAACAAGAAATTGTAAAACTTAGGAAATGCATATTTATTACTTTACAAACCTAAAGTGTAGCATTAGACTAAATGAGTGGTGAACACACTTTATTCTAAAGCCCTAGCAGCACCTTTTTTTATAGTGTTAGAACATCCCATAGTAGGATGTTGAATATTCATTTTAAGGGAATTAGAGCTATAATGAAAGAAACTCCATTTGCTCTTGTTCATATTGATCAAACTGGCCCTATCCTTCTAAAGTCCTCAAAGCCCTTTTTCTGTTAAAAAGAATGCAATCTTAACAGTAAGTGCAATCTTGCATTAAATTTTTATTTTATTTATTTATTTGATTTGTCAATTGTTTACAAGATAATAAGTATAAGTGTATACATAGTTATGAATACATCGAAATGGGTACATATAAGAAAAATAAAAGAAACAATAGGACAGGGACGGTAGGCACGTTGGTGCGCTTATGCACGCCCTTAGAGACCTCTTAGGAAAGGGTGAGGTCAGCCAGCAGACAGTCTAAGGTTAAAGTTTTTGGGGTTTGGGGAAGAAACTACAGAGTCAGGTAGAGTATTCCAGACATTGACCACTCTGTTGCTGAAGTCGTATTTCCTGCAATCAAGTTTGGTGCAGTTAACCTTGAGTTTGTATCTATTGTGTGCTCTTGTGTTGTTATGGTTGAAGCTGAAGTATTCATTGACAGGTAGGACATTGCAATGTATGATTTTATATACCATACTTAGATCAGACCGAAGACGGCGTAATTCAAGGTTTTCTAGTTCTAGAATTTCAAGTCTGGTGGCATAAGGTATTCTACAATGAGTAGAGAGTGGAGAACTCTTCTTGTGAAATATTTCTGGACTTTCTCAACTGTGCTAATATCAGATACGTAATGTGGGTTCCAGACTGATGAGCTGTATTTGAGTATTGGTCTAGCAAATGTTTTGTATGCTCTAGTTAGTAGTGTGATATTACCAGAGAAAAAGCTACGTAGGATTAGGTTAACAACTCTTAATGCCTTTTTGGCTATGTAGTTACAGTGGGCTCTATAGCACTTAGATCATTAGAGATGAGTATTCCAAGGTCATTTACAGAGCTTGGATCATCAACAAGATCTTGATTATTCAGCTTGTATTTTATTTTCTGATTTTTTCCCCCAATATGTAAGACAGAGCATTTATTTGTTGAGAGTTGAAGTTGCCATTTGTTTGACCATTCTGATACATAGTCAAGATCTTTTTGAAGGGTAGCAGTATTGTCTGTGGTATTGAACAGCTTTACATCATCAGCGAAAAGAACGCAGTTGCTCTTAATATGATCACAGAGGTCATTTATGTAGAGTATGAAGAGAGTTGGTCCTAGAACACTGCCTTGGGTGACACCACTATTGACAGGTACAGAATTTGATAGGACGCTCCCAATTTTGACCATTTGTTGTCTGTTTGACAGGAATACTTCTATCCAGTTATGCAGTTGTCCAGAGATACCATAGGATTTTATTTTTAGGAGTAGTTTGTCGTGTACCACTGAATCAAAGGCTTTACAGAAGTCTAATTGAAATTGAGTAAGATCTGGATTCTATCCCCATTTTTCCAGGCAGCTCACTGACTAACTGTGCACAAATTACCACATCTCATCTTAGCTTACCTAAAAGAAATGTAAGCGTAGAAAAGTGAGGTAAGAAGAAAAATCATTGAGCTACCTAGAAGCTTCTGGGACAACAATTGGGATGCAAATGTAATTAATAAATTAAAAGCACTGGATTTGATTCTTCCACCCAGCAATATTTGCACACAGGGCTCAACACTCTCCACAGTTGCCCTGAATACAGGATGGAGTCTTGTTGCACGACTGAGTCAATCAAAGCCCTTGAGGTCTTGCCAGAAGAAAGGGTGTTTTACAGCTGACACAACATAAACAAAGAGGCAAACATTCTGGGGGTGGCAAGCACCTCCTGTTTGTCCTCCTGCACCTGAGGGGGAGGCCGAGAGCTCGTGAGTCATTGTTGAGGCACTCCATCCATGCCCTGTGGAAGAGCTGCTGTCATCTGCTATGGAAGCTCCTTGCTTAAGTCTGACACAGCCCAAGTGTTTTTTATCCACTTTGGAGCCTGCTTGGGCAGACCTGGATTGGGGATAGGGCAGGGGAATGAAAAGGCGGTGTTGAAATTTGTTCTGAAGATGAGAAACCATTCGGGCATTGAGACAGCTCAGGAGACAGGCCTCCTAGCTTAGCTGGATTGGTTGGCTTTTCCACAGCCCTGACATGTGAGGAAGCTCAAATGTAAAAAATATGGAGCTGAGGCTGAGGGTCAATGGCCCTGCTGACCACACTATGAAAGAACTTCAAACTGCTTCTGCTGGGTGAAACCCCATTTTCACCCAAAGTGTTGCCCTGACATTGGGTACCATTGCGTTCATAACCTGATGTACATGCCTTCATGCTCCTCTTGAAAGCTTTGGCTATCGATATCAAATTATAATTTGTCCTCTGACAGAAGGAGAAAATTGTTATATTCAAGGCTGATCAGTAATTATACTAATTGTTTAATTAAACTGGATGTGAAATGTGGATTTTGGCTAATTGTTTTTTGGAGTGATTTCCCTAGCATACTATTCAAATGCCCAGTGTGTCTGTCATATCATCCCAAACATTGATTCAAACTAAACTGCCCTTATGAAGCATGGTTAAATCTTTGGAATGTTTAATAGGAAAACTTAAGCTTGATATTTTAAGTGTGTGGCACAATCTGGGGAACAGAGTGTGCTGCTATAAAAAGGAAAGCTCTGATATCAATGTGGCACCTTCAACAAATTTATTAAATGTCTTAAGCTGCCCTCCAAACTGCAAGATGGAGGGCTAAAAGGACTCATTTTTCAGAGCTGTGCGAGTCATCTACCAGTGTTTTCCCTAAATGCTTTTTTGCTGCCAAGATCCATTCTTTTAAAATATTTGTTTCACCTCCTGAAGGGCACTGGTAGGACTGAACTGATGCACTGTATCACTAGAAAGACAACTTGTTCCAAGTTCAAATTCTTCAAGTTGGAGAGTTTAGTAAAATGAAGGAGAATAGGACACTTATTTTATTACTTTTCCAAAGGGAAAATTGTGCGCCTATATGTTGGTGGTTTGGTATAAAACATTGGGAATGCAAATTTAAGATGCTTCGAAGGCTATATGATTGGAATGGGTTGCCCACTTTTGCCACAAATGTATTTATGATTGCAATTGTTGTGGTGGGGTATCTTTTGCAAGATACATCATCTCAAGAGCGAGGCAGTCTTTAGCAAGGGGCTTAAGGATGGAATTTAAAGCAGTGTTTCCCTTTCTGACCATTTTACGATCTGTGGACTTCAGCTCCCATGTTGGCTGGGGAATTCTCGGTGTTGAAGTCCACACATCTTAAACTGGCTAAGATTGAGAAACACTGATCTTAAATGACCTAGCTACAAGCAAGCAAAGCTGCTGGGTGTGAAACTCCATGTACCAATCAGTTGGCAGGACTCGAGAAATGCCATCCCTACTGTACCTCAAACTGAACTGTCCTCCCCCACAAACCTAGCCCATTGGGCAACACTTCTTTAAACATGAACTTTACGGATGGCTGTATAGGTCTTTGGGCTTGTTGGCTATGAACATCTGCATTCATGCTCTCACTTTGTCTTTTATTGCTTTCAAATTGCCCTTCAAAAGCTTCTGCTGCATTTCATTAGTTGCCATATCTTGCTGTTACTCATCATGTAATTCAGTTGAATAGATATAGAACTGAAAAAGATTCCCCCCCCCCCTGTTTATTCCTGCCCCTAGCATTTTTCTTTTATACCAGATTTCAGATCTCAAATACTTTGGTGTTAGAACTTTCCACAATGCTGTACATGCGGATGATGTAATAACAAAGGAGCAGAAAATCAAACAACACTAGCTTTAAATAAAGGCAGATTCCAAGTGAATCTTAGGGAGAACCTCCTAAGAGTAATAAGAGTTTGATAGTATATAGGTAGTTCCCATTTATTGACAAAAATTATGAACTGACAACTTGGTCATTAAGCACAGCAGTTGCTAGGGTAAAGGTAGAACTGTGCCTGTAATCTTACTTCAGTTTGCTTTACAGATTTCTGAATGTTATAATTGAGAGGATTGGTCGTAAAGCATCACTACTGTAACTGAATGGATATTAAACACGGTAGCAAAACAAGGACTACATGTACAACTAATTACTGAGAACAGTGAATTGTGAATACTTTAATTTGGATTCTTGCCTGAAGTTAAGGGCTAGACATGAAAGTCTCAAAGATCACTTTTGATTCTAAGTTTGTGTTCATGCAACGCACTAGATCAGTTATAGGCATATACAATATGTTAAGGTTGGTAACTTTTATGCTTGGTTAAACCCAGCCATTTTGTTAATTAAGGAGTCAGTATAATATGTAACCCAGAAAAGGGGCTAGCTAAGCAGCTGAGTTAAGCACATATTCACACACACTCCTTACCACAGCCTGAAAAGACTAACATTGTTAAGGGAGACATTCTCATGATGTCACCCCTGTTTAATCCCCAGTCCACTGTGGAGACAGACTGAAGTTGGTTTTAAGCATTCTGCAATTAGTGGTCTCTTTCCCTCTTATCCTGACAATGACCAAGCTACAGGGCCTCAATGACAAACCTGGGGATTGACAAGCAACCCATCCTGCTCCTCTAACCATCTACATTTCTTCCTTCCCATCTAGTCTGGGCCCTGTAATTCTATTGCCATTTTGTCTTGGGTGTAAAAGAAATCAGATTCCTGGTTTTTACAACTTCTTCTTTCTGTTTCTTTTCTTTAAAAAGAAAGATATCAGCTTTCTGGGAGATGAGAAATGGCAGGTGACAACAGTGGCTGATATACCTGTTGGAAGTCTTCAATCAGTTGTAGTTCAGTTTCTATCTTCCAAAATATTTGATTCCCTTACAAGAAGAATGGGTTCTCTCTGGTTCTTTAAGATGTAGTTGAACTAAAACTCCCAGTATTCTGAGTTAGTTAGTCAGAGAGAAGTTTCAGTTAAGTCTTTATCACCTTATCGAGTCCTTAACTCCTTATCGTGTTGGAGGTGGTGGGTCAATCATCCATAACTGAGTTTAAACACGCTCAGAGTAAACACATGTCCATCTTCCAACAAAAATTTTAAAATATAAAAATAATAATAAATCCCAAAGAGTAGAATTGTGGAGCACTAGATCTTTTTCTGCCATCAGTTTTCTACATTTCTTTTTAGAGAAAGTGTAAGTCCCTCTATTATTTTTGAAGAGGAGGGGGTCAAGCTATTCAGGGAGGAGGGGGTCAAGCTATTTCCTAAAGCCCCTGTAGGCCAGACAAGGAATAATGGATGGAAACTGAACAAGGAGAGATTTAACCTGGAAACAAGGAGAAACTTTCTGACAGTGAGAACAATCAACCAATGGAACACCTTAACCTCGGAAGTTGTGGGAGCGCCATCACTTGAGACTTTCAAGAAGAGATTGGACTCCCATCTGTCAGAAATGGTGTAGAGTCTCCCGCTTGGGCAGGGGGTTGGACTAGACGACCTACAAGGTCCCTTCCAATTCTGATTATCTGTAAGATAGAATTGTTCAGGTTTTTGTAGGGGAGAATTTATCCCAGATAAATGTATCTGGGATAAAATAATAGGAAAATGAATGAATGAATGAATGAATGAATGAATGAATATGCGATCTAGTGATGGAGATTATACATACCAGGAAACCTATACCAGCTGGCAACAGAAACATTACAAAGGGCAGGGGGCACAGGAAGCTTACCTACTGTTTCCTGGAATGTCAAATAGTTTCCCATATATATTAAACTAAGTGTAGGGCCCCAATTAAAGGCATAGGGGAAGAAGAATAACAAAAGAGGGAGGGAGGGGAATTCATCTGCTCTGTTACTACCCACCCTGAGAAACCATTGCTCTTCCCTTCTCAATTCCTATCCACTGTCTTTTCTTGTTTTCCTTCTCCTTCCTGCTTGAGAAAAGAGAGAGAGAGAAGATATCTGGGCTGCAAAACTCTGGACAAGTAGGAAAGAGTAGAAATCTATATATCTTTGCTGACATCTAGTGCCCATCTGGATTTTTGCAACTCAGAGAGAGTCTTCTCTTTATCTCCCTTACCCACAGCTTGGCATCTGACTTGGTTCTCCTTTGGTGGGAGTCAGAGAGACTTGCCTGGGGCTCAGGCAGCTCCACTTACTTTCCTGATGCCAGCCCAGTTTTTCTCATCATGGCAAATATGACTTTCTCCATAATCCTCACTCTTTTGTAGGTGATTTGAGATATCAACCTACCGCTGAAGCTGACTTGTCAGATTTGCCTATTTGGCTAACATGATGCTACCTGCCTGCATGGCTTGCCAGTGTAGACTGGCAGATATATCAAGCTCAGAAGATATCATAGAAGATGAACTGAAGGCATCTATTGTCCTGTGCTTTGAGGGAAAATCTGGTTTCAAGAATGCTAGTTTCCCTTCATAACTTTCATATTGGTCAAAAAAGGATATCAGACCATCTTCTTTCTGTGCAATGGGAAGAAAGGTTGCAGAGCCCAAACAATCTTATTTTAAACTACATTTTAAACCAGGACAGGACCAGGACCAGGACAGGTTTAAAATGTATAGGCAGCTCTGAATTCAAACCCCGACAAATAAATTCATGTTATGTGCTACAGCAATGTTGTTTTCTCTACCTACTTACTTGGCCTTGCTTCAGGTTTGACAGAATAGGTCAAGTCTGGGACCATTGTGACCTTATCCATGAGCAATTCATTCTGAATCTTCATCTACCTAAAAGTTCGATCTAAAAATCACATGCTTAACAATTACTTAAAAGATAATGGATGCCCACCAGTTTCCTTGGATTTGTGGGCTCCAAATAAAAAATAGATTGTATTTATCATGATTCAGGCACCATGGGTGGCTGTGATTCTTGTAACACTACAAACCAATTCCAAAGAGACCATATGATGGCTTATCAGCATGCAAGAACTCAGCTTTTCTTACTTCTTTCTAGTAGTTTACATGGATAGTAATTGATGAATGGTAAGAATATACTGAATAGTAAGTCATAGCCAAAACATAATGTTATACAGTGTATTGTACACAAATGGATTTGGAAAGCAATCTAGTCTTCCAGGGTAACCTCTTGAATCATCCATGTTTAGGGGAAACCATGATAGCCCTTGACTTATCCAATCTACTCTGCACAGAGAGTCCCTATTGGTTTTCCCTGGCTCAATACCTCTGATTATGGGAAATTACCTTACATTTCCAGGGGTTTCTACCATTAGACAAAGGCAACAAATTCTGTGGTGCTATGGAAAGACATGGCCTTGGTTTGGGGGCTGTTAGTTCCAATAGCAAAATAACTTATTGAACTTGGAGAGTGTAAACTAAATATGCTCTGCTTCCACATCATGCTTTCTGTGATAGAGATAGCTTGCTCCACTTTGTCACCAGCCTTAACTGGTGAAGGAAATGTTTCCTGCTTTCTTTAGAATATCTGTGACATCTACTCTGTTGCTTAGAAGCCTGGGTGATTGTGGGCTTCACTTTGTGATTTTATTTTAAAGATTAAACATAGAAATGTACTTTTTCAGGTGCCACTGGACAATACCAGATGCCTTCAGCTGAGATACTGGTGGGGGTATTATTCCATCTGTTGCCACCTCTGTCAAGCAATATAACATCTAGGCCTGCCCTTATTTTTCATTTTGGAGGAAAACGTCTAGTCCTGGACAAGGAAAGAGTTAACCCAACTAGTAATTCTGCACAGACACACACACCCCAAGGTTCAGCTTTCTTGTTTGAGGGCTGTGTACAAACAGGAACCTTGTGCCGGCGGGTGGGCAGACAATGTGGAGACAGCCGTGTATTTTACTACAGCTGCCAAATAAAAATTAAAGAAAAAAGAAAGAACAAGAAAGAAAACTGTTTGTTTGACGTGTTTAAACCTATGTTGGGAGTACACCACCACACACAGATGCATATAGGTACAAACGCACACACACACACACACACACACACACACACATACATTTCTCAATATTATTGAAGGCTCTGAATCAGAGGATATTTTTTTATCAGGGGAGAACCTCTATTTTGTGACAGAAACCCCTGTTCAAAGACAGACATTTCTGTATGTGTCTGAGATCTCTGACCTGAATCTTGGGAAGTTGCTGGCAGTCAAAGAATGGACAACACTGAGCTAAAGAACCAATGGTTTGTGAAGCATCTTCTTTAATGGAAGTCTGAACATCCAAAACATTTGAAAGACTAGCTGAGTTTAGCAATAAGAATAGGTACAACGCAGTCTCTGAGTATGTATACATTTCTCGAGTGCTAAATAAGCAGAGAACTTTCCTATTTGAGCCTCTTTCTTCTATAAATATACACCATTTTCCATTGGAATGAGAGAGACTAGGAAGAATAGCCAAAGAGAGGGTCATCAGCTCCTCTCATTTAAAGAACAACTGACTTTCTTTAAGATTTCTTGGTGAAAGTTGGGGAATTTTAGATGTGCATGCTTGTGGGTATACACTGAAAATTGCAATGCTGAACATCTAAAAGCCCTAGTAATATTTCATTTGGAGCCACCACTTTGGGATGCTAAGAGTGACAGCAACAGAGTAGTCCATGCCTGGAACTCACTACCTGACTCTGTTGTTACATCCTCAAACCCCCAGAACTTTAACCTTAAACTGTCTACCGTGGACCTCATTCCATTCCTAAGAGGTCTATAAGGGTGTGTGCATAAGCGCACCAGCGTGCCTAACATCCCTGTCCTACTGTTCCAATTTATTTGTACTCGTTTATTATATATATACTTATACTTGTTCATACTTATATGTTTATATGTTATGTTCATACTTATACTTGTTTTCTCATACATGCTTGACAAACAAACTAAACTAAATAAATAAAATAAAGATTCTTTGGAATGTGAGCATAACAGATTTCAAACCTAAACATGAAAACAAACATCTTGAAATGTTTTATTTTTAAAATGCAGGTGGAATTTGTAAAGGATAGGGTTTTGATGTATGCAAGATGGAAAGTGTATTGATGCTTTTGAATGTTGGTATTGGGCAAGATTTTTCAGGATCTCATGTATAATGACAACAATAAGTGGGTCTTTGAACATATCAACGCACAAATGATCAGACTCAAATTATTCTATTTTGGACACATAATGTGAAGACCCAGCTCTGTGGAGAAGGCTCTAATGCTGAGAAAGATAGAAGGAAAGAGAAGAAAAGGATGATACAGCCAATTACAGGTGAGGATACATCATCATGGATAAAATTTATGTAGCCACTAAGAATTGGTCCTAGTTAGATAGCTAATAATCAGTCATTAAATATAACCAGATAGTTTCATTCAGAATAATTTTCCCAAGTCAATAACATTAAAAAAGGTTTCATTGAGAAGGGTTATTATACAAGTTTTAAATAAGAGAGATCTGATTCCAAATTTTGTTTCTTCTCTGTTTGACATTTTTCAGTTCTATCTCATTAAAATGAAACATGGTGGAAAATAAGTTTGATTGGAGTATGAAATATGATTCATTTATGAAAGAATGCAAAGTCTTCCTACAAGCCAAACTCATAAATTATTCCACATAATACCATTTGGGTCTTTCTTTTCATGGTGCTTATTTTATCCACTCAGCAACCTTATGAGGTAGAATGAATTGAGGCATGGTGGTTGGCCCAAGAATTCGCAGCAAGCTTCATGGATTAGAGCTTTGAACCACAGTATTTGCAGTCCACACTCGATCATTTAGCTTACCTTCCCAAACCTAGTGTCCTTCATTCTGTGAGCAGTTGCCTCAATTAGCCCATATTGAGAGGTCTACTCTAGAGCAACTAATGGTTGTCTGTATTTGTGGGGGTCTGCTGTCCAAGCATATAGAAGTGGTCTTCTTTTGAACCAAGTGTGATGGGAAAGAAGATGCCATCTTATTAAACCCCTTGAACATGTTGGACTCTGCATTTCCTTTTCCTCTGTTCAATTTCATTGTCTTTTCCTGTCCATTCGCTTTAGAAGAAACTAGACAAGCCGCAACAGGAAGGAAGAAGAAAAGCCACAGAAGAATGGTAACTGGTGTGATTTCCTACTCAGATTCCCTAGATATTTGCCAGTATGTTGATGTATATCATAGATAGATGTTTTTTAAAAAGGAATATTGTCCTTTTTAATTTCCTTTAAATTTGATACATGCATATGTATATTTCAATATGCATCCAAGAAAGGACATATCTGAAGACACATCACATTTAGTGTTGACACCCAATTGTTTCTGTCTTTTCTCCTTCCGTGACATTTTAAATTCTTTTAAACATCTTGTGACTTTTTTATTCTAGAGTGACTGGAACATTTAAAAATATGTAAAATATGATACCAAATGATATATACTCAAGTTCTAAACCAGTGGTTTTCAACCTTTCATATCTCATCACACCATGCAAAGCCCAGGTCTACCATCATAGAAATGAAAAGTCCATCACCATGTTTGTGTGCATTTTATTATCATGTTTATCATTTATAATACATCTTAAAAACATTCTAGTGACTTATCCTATGCCCACCTAGACTATTCAAAGTTTCATCCTGGTACAGATGTATGTATGTGTGTGTGTGTGTGTGTGTGTGTGTGTGTGTGTGTGTGTGTGTGTGTGTATAGTCATAAAATATATCTATATTCAAATTTTGATCAGGCCTACATTACTGAACTGGTTAACAAAACTCTGGCTTAGAACCAGAGAACCAGAACATGCCATTGGTAGACTATCCATTTTCCCCCTACAGATCCAACAATTACCTTTATTAGTGGTCTGGCTGAGAACCCATAATTTTCTCTAAGGCATTTCAGTTTTCCTTAAAATAACATGTAAAATAAAAAAGGTGAAATAAGTACACATGTTTTTAGTTGTAAAAGAAATATTCAGTAGTATACCAACCAACAGTTGCCATATATTCAAGTCATCAAAAGAAAAAATGGTTTTGAGAAAACAGTCTAGGTTACAAATCTTTATTGCAGTGCAAGATGATATTTTTTAAAATAAAATTCTAAATGCTATTTCTTCTAGCTTCCCCTATTCACCATCTTCACTTTTTAAAAGTAAAACTTTTAATTTTAACAACAATTTTACTAGTAATTTGTTTCTTATTTCTCCCCATACCTACTTTTCAAATGTATGCCCCTTCATCAGTGCCTAGCTAGCAAAAACAAGTAGATTTGAAGTGCTGTATTTATGTAGCTTAAATAAAACTTTATTAAGTTATTGCAGAGCTTATGTTCACTACACATATCAGCAACTAATAAAAATAAACAAGACTTACAATGCTTGGACAAAAACAAAACAAAATATAATGGTAATAATCTAAAATTTAAAAGTCTATATAAAGAAATGCATTTTTTAATTTGTCAGTAGTGACAAAGCAGTTCCTAAATTAGCTGAGTTCAGTGTTATTATCTGTATTAGCCATTAAAAAAAAAGATAGCATCAAATGTTGACCACGCACCAGCTGCTCACTTACATAAAATCAAAACAATTACAAGGATAACAAGTTAATAAATGTACATGACTTTCAACTGGCAAAAAGCATAAATGGACTGCAACTGCAGACTGGGAATTGAAGATTTTAATGATTGAAGATTTTTTAATGTTTTGATACTGCTTCCTATTTTTATCAAAGAGAGCATACTATTCCCCCGATCACTAATTTAAGTCCCACAGAAACTCCTTATATTTCTCCACCAGTTTATTATAAAACGAAACATATTTTCATTGAATATTTTGTAGATCAAATGAAGCTATTTTACAACATTGTTTACTGTTAGTGGAATAACCCAAATATTAAATCCTTCTCGAAAAGAAAGACATAGCAAATCAAGCACAGGAATAAATATGAGCTGCTGAGTAAAATACCACATTGGTACTCTTATCCAGAAAGCACTGCGCATACAGAGAATTTCTCCAACAAGGTAATTTGAGGGAATAAGCGTGGATCATGGCAAACAAATGGGAAACACGGGCTCTTCAGTTTGGGGAAGCAAGTGACTCAGATGTGGGACTCTTTGGTTTTTAATCCTGTTTGCCATTCATCCTCCTTCTCAATGTCCCCAATGTCCGATCATGACAGGAAGCTGTGATGACTCGGAGAGGCATTCCGCCCAGGGGTGACAGCCCAAGCTCACCCTATCTTAAGAGGAGCCACGTGCCAAACAAAAGTTGTCCAACTAGTTTTGCTGAACTAGGCTGAACAGTAACTTCTTACCAAACCAGTGGGGCGGATTGGGTGGTGGCACAAGGAGACAGTGAGACAACCAGGGTGTGGTAGCAAAATTTGGGACAGTCCCTCCCGAGATGGCCCAGCTCTCTGGCACTGATGCTTGTCAACATAGAAGTGCTTACCTTCTACTCTGCCATTTTATCTTGGCACCAATTAACAAGTTAAACATATAAATCAGTAAAGGCATATAAATTTAATGAATAAATAAAGTTATTCTACAGTCCCGTATAAATCTTGAAAATTCCCATCTTTTAATGATCCAGAGTTCAGTGCCCAAGAAACCAATTAAAGTTAGCTTTTAATTCATAAGTTAAAGGGGCATATAATTGAAAGTTACATTTGCCTTTGGAACACCATTGCCATGCTCCAATATAAATATATGAGGGCTATCCACAAAATAGATTACATTTTCGTCTGTAGCAAGAAGGGGCGGAGCTAGCATGGCTTTGACGACGACGCGGAACTGCGGGCGGGCGTGACTGACTGGCTCAAATCTCAGGCGTCAAAGTGCTGTGTTCCAAGCCAGGTCTTCATCCTCGGAAACAAGTGGTAGTTGCTTGGTGCAAGATCGGGGCTGTAGGGTGGATGAGGAAAAATCTCCCACTTGAAAGCATTCAGGACTTCTCGAGTGCCATAGTTCGGCCATTTTTAAACTTAATGCACCATTGGCGCACTCCACCTTCAGTGATGATGTTGTCCCCGTACACTTCACACAGTTGCCGAAAAATTTCAATTGGTTTATGGTTTTTTGCCAACAAAAACCTTATCACTGATCGCACCTCACAACTCGAGGGATTTTCAATTGCAGCACACATTTCAAACGTTTGCTGTGAAATAACGGGCAACGATACGAACCTCCCACTAGCACGACTAGATGCAGACTGAGAGGCGGACGCACAGACCAAAGATGGCCATGCTAGCTCCGCCCCTTCTTGCTACAGACGAAAACATAATCTATTTTGTGGATAGCCCTCGTATATAGGGCTCTATGGTCTGTGCTACAAACTTTTGAAAATACACTCCATCTTGAGGCCTCAAGTTATATGCTGCATATGATTACTTATTTTATTGTAGAATTTTACCTTGTACACTATCTCTTGTTAGGTGTGTCTATCCAGCGTCTTTCACGCATGCTTTTTCAGCATGTTAATCAGTGGTCCTCTTTGGCAATCTTAAAATCTGTGGGCTTCAATTCCCTGAATATCTCAGCCAACATGGATGGATGGCGAGTTCTGGCATTTGAAGCCTACGCATCTTAAAATTGTCAAGTTTTGAGTAACACTGATTTTGATGACCACTCAAGTTTGTCCACAAAAACAGTGGCTCTTAGTTTGGACAACAATTGGCATTTAGATATGCTGGCTGCCTCCTACTTATGTGGAAAGGTTGAAACTGGCAGTACAGGAATCCATTATTCAGAGACTAGGCACAATCATTATGACATCGCTGCAGTTGCTTCTTCTGGCCTTGAGCAGGTTGGCAAAACATCTATTGGTGCAGAAAAATGGAGAAAGATTAGAATTTAAACTCTATACTGAGAGATTCCCATATGCACTTTAATTAGACAGAACTTTTGTTTATATAGATGACTTCTTTCTTTGCAAGAAAATAAATAATCTAGCTGGGTCAACTCTTTAAAGCTTGATATTACTGAATGCAGAATTATTCTGGATAGCTAATATTTATTGCCATTTTCTTTTCAGTTTCCACCAAGTCTCATTTCCCAATAGCAAATTCATCTAATGGGTGATAGATAAGAAACAGGTTCAGAGGAACCCCAATATTTGAGTAAAAACAAATCTTTAAGGGGGATAATTATTAACATGAGAGAGTGGATCCCTACACTTTCCTATAGTTGCTGCTGCTGCTGCTAGTTCAAGCCAATATGGTGACCACATGGATAGTTATTTCAAACTATGTTTGGTCTTCACTCACGCAACTTCTGTGTGGCATCCATGGCTGTTGTTGCATCAATTCATCAGATTTCTGGTCTTTATCTTTTGCATTTTCCTTCAACCTTGCAGGAATAAAAGAAGAAAAATAATGAGCTGCTGGTATAAACAGGGAAAAATACAGAATCGCTAATGGGCCCATTCCATTTTTTTAAAAGATAGCAATTCTATTTCCAATCTGATACTCATAGTGTATCAGTGATACACACAGACACACACATACAGACACACACATACAGACACACACAGACACAGACACAGACACAGACACAGACACACACACACACACACACACCAAGCACAATCCAAACCCCAAACTGAAGCATAACTAGATATAAGAGTATATTTTACAGACATTTATCTCAAACAATAATGTTTAATTTTAGACTGCTGTTTAGAAATTAATTTGACAAGCTCTACAGAGAAGAATGGTGAAGATGGCGAGAAGCCAAAGTTTCCAGAAGAAAAGCTGAAAGAGCTTTAGCACGAAGGGGGAATGACACCTTCAAATATCTCAAGAGCATGATTTGTTGTCATATTACAACGAATTAGTTTTTGGTAGTTCTACACCAATGACCTTAAAAGAGGACCTCTCCCCTGGTTTTATTATTATTTATATTTTTTGCTAGTGCACAATGTTAGTAAAACTGCTTATTTCATTAATAATGAGCTGATACAAGAATGTTCACATATTTGGCACATTCAACTACATCAGGGGTGGCAAATTCAAGGCCCGCAGGCCGCTTAGATGTGGCCTGCAGAGCTGGCCTGGAAATAGTAAAGGACTAACCCACAGCGCCTCTGCCAGCAAAAATGGAGCTTGGGGGGGGGAATATGGCCCCCCAAGCTCCATTTTCATGGTAGAGGGCTGCAGGAGGCCATCATGGCTGAAAATGGAGTACTCATGCAGCCCCCCTGAGCTCCTTTTTCAGTGGCAGAAGGCTATGAAAACAAACAAAACAAAACAAAACAAAAGGAGAAATGTTTCCCCTTTTGCATTTGAGCATGCAAGAAGGGACAGGAAAGAGAAAGGATGTAGTGTATTTAAATAGAGACTTCTAGGGCGATGTTCCTATTGGTTAACAGAAGCAACGATACGATTGGTTAGTAACGTTAGTACCTGATTGGCCGCCAATAGCGGCGGGAAGTTTAAGTAAATGTCATTGGTTGCAAGCCATGGAGCAGCCGCTATAAAAAGGGCTGCTGCGGTTTCGACTGCAGTTGAAGTTACTGTTATTATTAAAAAGCTGAATTCAACTCCGGTCTGCGAGTCTCTTTACTGGCGATAGAACACTGGCGACGAAGGTGGGATTAAAGAGACAAAGACCGTAAGCACGTGGCAACGACAGCTGAAGGACCAACGAGATGGCTGGCAACAATTCGCCACCCGCACCGTTCAACCCAGCCAAAGAAGACTGGGAGTCGTACATTGACAGATTCCTGATGTTTTTAGAAAGCAACGAGCTGCAAGGAATCACTGACCAAAGGAAGAGAGCTGTATTCCTAATGCATTGCGGTCTGACTGTTTTTAAAATGGCCAAAGTGTTAGCAAGACCAAATGATATTAAACAGATGGCATGGCCAGACCTGAATCAGATGTTGAGGAACCATTACGCACCGGCCGTATCCAACCTAATTAGAAGACACGAGTTTTACAAGCGCGACCAACTAGAAGGCGAGAGCATTGGAGACTTCGTAGCAGCATTAAGAGACATTGGGGGGGCATGCAAATTCCTCAACATGGACGAAGCCATGAGGGATCGCATAGTCCTTGGACTAAGAGACGCAACTTTACAGAGCAAACTACTAAACCGACCAAACATCACCGTCAACGAAGCCATTGCTGAAGCAACTGCCGCTGAAGCCGCAAAGAAATCTGCAGCAAAAATGAAGCAGATGAATATGGCGGGCAGCCCGAGCATGAACAAAGAGAAGAAGACAGAAGGAACCCAAAAGCACGCTGCCACGTCCTCTCACCATGAGGACATCGAATCATCAACCGATTCAGATGACGAAGACGAGGAAGTGAACAGACTCTACTCAGAAAGGAACCAGAGAGAGAGACGAAGCAGAAGATCCGAATTCCAGTGTGCGGGTTGCAGCGGAAACCACCCGAGATCTGAGTGTCGATTCCTGGATGCCACCTGCCAGCATTGTGAGAAACAGGGACACATCGCAAGGGTATGCCAAAACAAAAAGAGCTATAATTCAAGGGGACAGGGCAGTACCCCCCAAAACAAAGAAAGGACAACCGGAAGCCGTTGGAACCGTGACGGAAAAGGTCAACGGAAAGATGAAAAGGAAGAAACGCACCAAACTATCACAATTGGGATGGCCAGAACAACAAACACTAAGAAGGTTAGAATCAACGTCCTGATTGAAGGTGAGCCATGCGAGATGGAAGTAGACTCCGGTTCGTATTTATCAATGGTGTCATGGAACACAATAAAAAGATTAATTCCCGATATACAACGCAGAGAACTTGAGAAGCAAAGCTTACTCATCAAGGAATTACCAGGGTAACAAAATACCGGTAGTAGGGCTAGGACAATTCAAAGTAAGTTTTAAAAGGCACACCAAGATCCTGCCATTAACCATAGTTGACAGAGATCGGCCCAGCCTGCTCGGTTTAGAATGGTTCGAACCGCTCGGGATCGAGGTGACAGGAATAAACAACAACACCATGACTGACTGGGAAAAAGACCTGATGGAAGAATTCCATGACGTGTTTGACGGGACCTTAGGCAAGTACCGTGGGACCCCTATATCGTTTAACTTAAACCTGAATGTAGCTCCAGTTAGGCTCAAAGCCAGACAGGTACCATTTGCACTAAGACCCAAAATTGACAAACAACTAAACAAACTAATCGCTCAGGGGGTTCTAGAGCCAACTGACCACACCAGATGGGAGACCCCAATTGTGACCCCTATAAAACCTGATGGGTCCGTGCACATCTGTGGTGACTATAAGGCCACCCTGAACCACGCATTGCAACAGACCGCATACCCCGTTCCAGTAGTCCAACACCTGTTGCATTCATTGGGAAGAGGCAGAATTTTTGCAAAACTCGACCTCACACAGGCATATCAACAATTACCCGTTGATCCTGAAACAGCCGAGGCACAAATCATCGTAACGCACAGAGGAGCATTTAAATGCAATAGATTACAATTCGGTGTAAGCGTGGCCCCTGGTGTTTTCCAGAGTCTAATGGAACGCCTTCTACAAGGTCTAAAAGGGGTGGTGTCCTATTTCGATGACGTATTAATATCTGCTGAAAACAAAAAAACAACTTAAACACCGTTTAAGGGCAGTTCTGACAAAATTTAGAGAAGCAGGACTCAAGGTCAAAAAAGAAAAATGCTAACTTGCCACAAACCAGGTTGAGTTCCTGGGATACCTTATTGATGAAGCAGGAATCCACCCCACACACAAAAAAATACGAGCGATTAAGGAAGCCCCCAGGCCCAAAACCAAAACGGATTTACAGGCTTTTTTGGGTCTCATTAATTTTTATCATGTCTTTCTGCCACAGAAGGCAACAGTAGCAGAACCACTGCATAGACTCCTCGATAAAAAAGCCAACTGGAAATGGGGCCACCAAGAAGAAACAGCATTCAAGAAAATTAAGGATCTAATCACATCGAAATCAGTATTGATTCAATACAGCAACACGCTACCTCTAACTGTCACCTGCGACGCTTCGCCCTTCGGAATAGGCGCAATACTCAGCCACACACTATCAGATGGCAGGGAAGCACCAATTGCCTTTTATTCCAAGACATTATCTGTTAAGTATGGAGAATAACGGAGACCAGACATCTGACCAGTGACTTCAACTCTTTAATAAAGTAATAGAACATAACAGAGCAACGCTATGGGCAGCAGTAACCCTTTTATAGGGTTAGCTGCTGCCTTATTAACCAATGAAAATGTGCAACAAGTTCAAACTACTAACCAATAATAAAAGTCCCAAAAGTGGCCAATCAGGGACTAGTTCTGGCCCAATCCCAAGTTGTTGTATAAGGACCAATCAAGTGTGCAGGTTTTCAACCCCTAATTTGCATTTGGGTTATTCACTTTTATTGATTCACAACACCCCTCCCCTTGGGTTCCGTTTGAGGGAGCTGTAATAAAATCCTCAAGATAGGCAGGCCGTTTGGTCTGCCTGGATGATTCGAGGCTCCACCGGGTTTTGTCTAATGTCCGGTTCCGGTGGAGCGTTTGGATGACCTTTGTTAAATTCTATTTCGCTGCACGGCGATTCCGTGCTGCATTCACTGTGATTGTCTCTGCTACTCCGTGTTTCTTCGGGTTCTGCAGTTCGTTTTCCCCGTATTAAAGTTCCCTGAAAACGTCAACTCCTCCCCGCTTCACGCCCGGTGCTTCGCTGGGCTGTAGGGTTCTCGTTGACCTGCTATTAGTTGTATCAAAGTCAATTCCCTCGATACTTCCTCCCCTTGAGTTGGTGAACCCGGGAGTCATGGCCGCTGGTTGGTAATCTCGATCGGAGCTGGTCTATGTGGCGTTTCCACACCCTCCCATCGTCTGTTAGCAGGCGGTAAGATCTAGGCCCGGTGAGGTGGGTAACGGTTGCGGGTATCCATAACGGGTTGCCGGCAAAGTTTTTGGCAAAGATTAAATCGCCTACCTTAAATTCCCGGCATTTGCTGCTGGAGCCGAAAGGTTTTTCCGGTGCAAAGCGGGGTGGAGCCGGTCAGGTGCGATCGTATTTTCCGCCCCATAAGAAGTTCAGTGGGTGTTTTGTTGGTCACGCTGTGGGCGTGATGTGCTGCAACAAGAGAATTCGATTGATTTTCTCGTCGATGTTGCCAAATTCCATTTTGTGAAGGGTCTTTTTTACAAATTGTACCATGCGTTCTGCACGTCCATTCGCTGCAGGGTGCGCGGGCGAGGTTAGCGCATGGCGGATGCCCCGATCAGCAAGATATTGTTCAAAGGGCAATGCAGTGAACTGTGGGCCGTTGTCCGAGACCAACACGTCCGGAAACCCGTGTGGGCAAATAGTCTGTTTAATTTATTAATAACTGAGCTGTTGTAGTTGTGTGCATTCGATGAATCTCGAGCCAGTTAGAATAGGCGTCGACAGTAATCAGGAAAGTGTGACCTTTGGTAGGCCCCGCAAAGTCAATATGAATACGGGACCACGGTCCCTCGGCGTTCCCATTCGGTTGGGCTTGCTTTAGGTGGGCGTTGCTGACGTCCTGGCAACGTTGGCACGTAGCGACCCAGGCCTCGATTCTTTTGTTGATTCCCGCCACCAAGCATAGCTGCGTGCGAGTGATTTCATCTGCACAATACCGGATGTCCCTCATGCAATACCGCCAAAACAGTCTGTTGCAATTTGCCAGGGATTACGACTCGATCGCCCCACAAGATACAGCCTTTTTGGGAAAACAGCTCGGTTTGGCGGGCTTTGAAGGCGCCCATTCAGGTGCTATTTGGTCCATTGGCCACCCCCGTTCAACCCAGCGTAGTATGTGTTGCAGAACTGGGTCACGTTTCGTTTCAAAAGCAATGTCTCTAGCCGTCAAGGGTGGTGCATGTAGAGCTTCGATCTGTAGTGTTGAGAGGGTTGGGGCTGGATCCACAACAGCGTCTGGGAGCGGTGTTCTGCTCAATGCATCGGCGTGGAGAATCGATTTCCCGGCGGTGCTGCAAGGTGTAGTTGTAGGCACCAGGAATTCAGACCAATGGGTCATTCTGGGGGACAATATATACGGGGTTGGTTTATTACCCAAATGATCCCCAGTAGCGGTTTATGATCAGTGATTATTGTAAACGCATACGGCCATAAACATATTCGTGAAATATTTTAACTGCAGCAACAATAGCTAAAGCTTCTTTGTCCAGCTGACTATAATTTCGTTCAGCTTTAGCGAAAAAAACGCGATGGGGGCTTCCGCTCCGTTTGGTAACACGTGGGCCAGAATTGCCCCAACCCCAAAAGGTGATGCATCACATGTGATAGTGAGCGGCAGAGTCTCGTTGTACTGCATAAGTACTGAATCAGAAGTTAGCAATTTCTTTACTTGTTGGAAAGCATGTTGTTCCCGTTGCCCCCAAACCCACGTTGCTTTTTTGTCTAATAGTCTATGCAATGGTTCAGCTACTGTTGCTTTGTGGGGTAAAAACACATTATAGAAATTGATAAGTCCAAGGAACGCCTGTAGGTCTGCCTTGTTCCTTGGAGTGGGTGCCTTTTAATTGCTCGTAATTTGTCTTCAGTGGGATGAATTCCTTGGCTGTCCAGGAGATATCCCAAAAATTCTACTTTTTCGGTACATAACTGGCATTTATCTTTTTTTACTCTGAGGCCTGCGTTTTGGAATCTTCGTAAAACCTCTCTGAGTCATTTTTCTAGGATGTCTTTGTTAGGTGCGGCGATGAGTACATCGTCGAAATATGGGACAACGCCTTTTATCCCTTGTAACAACCTTTCCATTAGACTCTGGAAGATTCCAGGGCGACGCTTACCCGAATTGGAGCCGGTTGCATTTAAATGCGCCCCTATGTGTTACGATCGTTGCGCCTCGGCTGTGGTTGGGTCTACAGGCAATTGTTGATACGCCTGGGCTAGATCTAGTTTGGCGAAAACTTTCCTGCCGCCCAGGGAATGGAGTAAATGTTGCACTACCGGTACTGGATAAGCACTTTGCTGCAGTGCGTGGTTTAATGTGGCCCGGTAGTCTCCGCAAATTCTTAGGGACCCATCAGGCTTGATAGGCGTCACTATCGGGGTTTCCCAACAGGCGTGGTCGGTGGGTTCCAGTACGCCCTGCGCTATTAGTTTATCGAGTTGTTCGTCGATTTTAGGCTTCAAAACGAACGGCACCCGACGCGGCTTAAGGCGGATGGGTGCTATCTCAGGGTTCAAGTTAAATGAGATTGGGGTCCCCTTATACTTGCCTAGTCCGTTCGCGAAAACGTCTTGGAATTCTTGCACGAGTGCTTCCTCCCAATCGACGCTCTCGGCCTTGTGGACTCCGGCTACAGTGATCCCGAGCGGCCTGAACCATTGAAGGCCTAGAAGACTAGGCCTGTCTCGATCCACAACCGTTAGTGGTAGTGCGACAGTGCGGTCTTTGAATGAGACCTGGAATTTGCGGGACCCGACAACGGGAATTCTGTTACCCTGATAGTCTTTGAGTATAACCCTTTGAGGGTTAAGGTCTTGGCGGTGGATCGTGGGAATGAGCTGTTGGAGCATTTTCCACGATACCACCGAGAGGGAAGATCCCGAGTCTACCTCCATCACGCAAGGTTTGTTTTCAATGGCGACCTTTACTCGGATTTTCCCGGCATCAAGGGATGTAGCGTGGCCTATGGTGATTGTTTGGTGGGTCTCTTCCCGCGGGGTTTCTTCACGCCTGGTGGAAGTGGTGGACGGTTTGTTTCTGTAGGAGTGGTTTAATTTTTCTCGGTGTGTGCCGAAGAATCCGGAAGACTGGCATTCGGCCTGTCGGGGTTTGGAGTTCTGTTTGCTTCTGCAAACCTTTGCGATGTGACCTCGTCTCCCGCAATGGCGGCAGAGTGCATCGAGGAATTTGCAGCCGGATCATGGGTGATTGGCTCCACAGCCGGCACACGGTCGCAAAGAGTGTTGTGTGGACTGGTCTCTCTCCGTTCGAAGTCGGTTGACCTCTTCCTCATCGCTGTCGGACGGGGACTCTAGGTCTTCGTGGTGAGTTGATACCAGGTGTCTCTCCGAGCGAGGCAAGGTATCAGTGGCGAGTTTACGTAGCGGTGCGTTGGTGCGGCGCATTTGGGCTGCCGACTTCTTGGTCGCCTCCGCTGCCGAGGCTTCTTTAAGGGCATCGGTGAGGCTGATGTCCCCCTTAGCCATAATTTTGCTCCGGATCGTGCCGTCTTCTAGGCCCAGAACCAGGCGGTCCCGGAGGGCTTCTTCTAAGTCTGCGAACCCGCAGAGGCCTCCTAGGTTCCGGAGGTCCGCGATGTAATTGGCAAGGCTTTCGCCCTTCCGTTGGTCCCTCTGGTAATATTCATGTCTTCTTACTAAGGTTGGCATGGTGGGCGCGTAGTGAGCCCGTAGTAACAGCTCGAGGACGTCCCAGTCCATTTCTTTTACCTCTGCTGGCTTGGCAAGCGACTTTGCCATTTTAAACACGGTTGGCCCACAATGAGTTAGAAAGATAGCTCTTTTTTTGCCGGTTGTCGCATCTTTCAAATTGTTGGTCTCCAGAAACATCTGGAACCGATCCATGTAGGCCTCCCAGTCTTCGGTTTCTGGGTTGAATGGAGCGGGTGGTACGGCACCGCTGGCCATGTTGCCGTTGATGGTATGTGTTCGACCACGTGCTCTGTTAGTTGCTCTGTAGGTTAGTCAGCTCTTCGGTCTCCGGATCCCACCCTCGTCGCCAGTGTTAAGTATGGAGAATAACGGAGACCAGACATCTGACCAGTGACTTCAACTCTTTAATAAAGTAATAGAACATAACAGAGCAACGCTATGGGCAGCAGTAACCCTTTTATAGGGTTAGCTGCTGCCTTATTAACCAATGAAAATGTGCAACAAGTTCAAACTACTAACCAATAATAAAAGTCCCAAAAGTGGCCAATCAGGGACTAGTTCTGGCCCAATCCCAAGTTGTTGTATAAGGACCAATCAAGTGTGCAGGTTTTCAACCCCTAATTTGCATTTGGGTTATTCACTTTTATTGATTCACAACATTATCCAAAACCGAAAGAAACTACAGCCAACTAGACAGGGAAGCTTTGGCAGCTATCTCGGGAGTGAAACGTTTCCACGAATACTTATACGGTAGGACATTTTCTTTGATTACCGACCACAAACCATTATTGGGAATCCTAGCCAGAGACAGGGCTTACAGTTACAAACTCATTTATCGCCCGGGAAAAGCCATACCCCACGCAGATGCCTTAAGCCGCACACCACTACCAGGGCACGACGACGATCCAGCTCCCACCACACAGACACTACAAATTGAAACGATGCCAAATTGGCCAATTACCGCATCAGACATCGCCAGGGAAATGGCTAAAGATGCACTGATGAGCCGGATATTGAACTGGGTGGGACGGGGTTGGCCGGAAAACATGAAAACCAAGACCTTTAAACCATTTAAAAATCGGCAAACCGAATTATCGCTAGAAAAAGGGTGCATTTTGTGGGGAGACAGGGTGGTGGTTCCCAAAAAGTTACAAGAAAACGTGCTAACCATGCTACACGAAGGACACCCCGGCCTAGTAAAAATGAAGTCCCTGGCCAGAAGCTACATTTGGTGGCCAGGAATAGATAAAGACATTGAAGCTTGGGTTAAAACATGTAAAAAATGCCAATCTTCCAGGCCCACCCACCCCTCAGCACCAGTCCTCGAATTGGAGAAACCCTGAGGCTCCTGGTCAAGAATCCATATGGATTTCACCAGCCCCACAAAAGGTTATACTTACCTAATCATCGTGGATGCCTATTCAAACTGGTTGGAAGTCATCATCATGAGTTCAACAACCACAGAAGCCGTCACCAAACAACTAAAAAAACTTTTCGCCACCCACGGTCTACCAGATGTAGTAGTATCGGACAATGGGCCACAGTTTACAGCTTTGGCTTTCGAACAGTTTCTTGCGGAACATGGAATACGACATGCCTTGACAGCGCCAGTGCATCTGGCGGCAAACGGTAGAGCGGAACGCATGGTTCGTTTTACGAAAGAAGCACTGGAAAGGCTTGGCGGAAGTGATATGCAAGAAAAACTCAACACCATGCTCACCATCCAACATATAACACCATGCACAACTACGAACAAGAGCCCAGCTGAACTTTTGATGGGAAGAAAATTGCGATCTTACTTGGATAGACTGCGCCCTACCTACAACCCAGAAAAGCCACCAGACTCGTCCAGTAAGTACCGCTCCTTCTTACCAGGCGATTTAGTCTACGCAAAAAATCTTACCGGAGAACCATTGTGGTTACCGGCAATGATTACTCAAATCACTGGCCCTCGTTCCTACCGTTTAGAAACCACCGATGGCAGATCATGGAAACGACACATCGACCAGCTACGATCCCGACACATCGAACGAGACACCGACGTTCCCAGAAACACAGAACAAACATTTTTCCAAACACCCCCAGACAATAATAAAACATCCAGAGGGGGGGGGACAAATTAATAAAAAAATAAAAATCACTTACCCTTAGAAGACTTCGAGAAACAAGAGGAGTTGAAGGAGCCTCAGGGGAGAAGCAGCCAGGCCGACTTGACCTGCCCACACACACAGCGAGGAGACCACGCTGCCCCTCCAGCAAGCCCAGACCGCAGAGTAAGACCAACAAACCCAAGACACGACCGAAGCGGCATGGTCGAAGCACCCTTTCAGGAGATTCCAGAGGGAAGAGAGGAACGGACAGCTGGCCTGTCCGAACCGGCAGAGACCAACACAGGGACTGAACTGCGCAGGTCAACAAGGACTCACAAGAGCCCCGCCTACCTGCGCAACCACGTTACATTGGAACGAACCAAGAGGGGAGGGGTGTAGTGTATTTAAATAGAGACTTCTAGGGCGATGTTCCTATTGGTTAACAGAAGCAACGATACGATTGGTTAGTAATGTTAGTACCTGATTGGCCGCCAATAGCGGCGGGAAGTTTAACTAAATGTCATTGGTTGCGAGCCATGGAGCAGCCGCTATAAAAAGGGCTGCTGCGGTTCGACTGCAGTTGAAGTTACTGTTATTATTAAAAAGCTGAATTCAACTCCGGTCTGCGAGTCTCTTTACTGGTGATAGAACAAAGGGAAAGGAAAGACAAAAAGAAGGAAAGATGGGAAGAGAGCAAGGAAGAAAAAATAAGGAAAGAGGAGAAGGAAGGAGAAAGGGGAATGAAGAGGGATGGAAAAAGAAGGAAGGAAGGAAGGAAGGAAGGAAGGAAGGAAGGAAGGAAGGAAGGAAGGAAGGAAGGAAGGAAGGAAGGAAGAAAGGAAGGAAGATTATAAGGGAGGGTCTCAGGGAAGTCCTCCCTTAGCACTTGGCCACCACAGGTGCCCCTAACATGATCCTGTGTCACACCCACCATGGCCAAGCCCACCATGGCCACGCCCACCTACCCCAGCCCTCTGAGGTCAAATACAACCCTGATGCAGCCCTTAATGAAATAGAGTTTGACACCCCTAAACTACATCTTTCAAATAAATTAGTTATCAATAGTGATAAGCACTGATGTCTGTATGGCAGATGTTAGTTATTCTAAAACAGGGGTCGCCAACCTTTTGGATCTCAGGGACCACCAAACTCATAATTTTAAATCCCAGGGACTACTAACCTGTTCTGTGCGCATGGCCTAATTTGTGGGTGTGGCTTTTGGTGGTCATGTGACTGGCTGGGCATGGCTTGTATGTAAATATTATAAATATTTATACAAATATTGAATTTTTCATATAAAAAAGAGCAACTTTTACCCAAAATCAGGCAAAGCAGGCAGGCAGATTGAGTTGCTCACAGAATCATATATTCATTCAGAGATCGATCTATCTGCCATAGGCTAGCTCAGTCTGTCACATAAAATTTGCTTGCAAGCAAACTCACAAAATTAACTCACAACACACCATGTATGTAAATATTGAACTTTTTATTAAAAAAAAGAGCAACTTTTACCCAAAATCAGGCAAAGCAGGCAGGCAAATTGAGTTGCGCACATAAGCATTCAGTGATCTATCTATCTGCCATCGGCTACCTAAGTCTATCACATAAAATTTGCTTGCCGTGAGTCTGCACTGAATAATAGAAGCTTCAGTCCTAAGGGAGGTTCAGCTGTGCTTAAAAGCAGAACCGAAGATCTAAAGACTAGATAGAAAGCAATAAATCCAACCATTTCCTGCTTTCTAGCTAATCTAAATCTCCTGGCACAGCAAACAGCTGATGGTTGGAAAAAGGAAAAATAGCAATTTAGCAGGCAAGTTTTCCAGGTAAGGAGTCAGTGGGCAGGGAGGGTTCCCACAGGCCATGTGGGCGGTGCAGCCTTGTGTTTCTATGCAGCCTGGATTAATTGCTTTGGGGGGTTCTCTGGGGTTGATATTTCTCTGCAGCCCACCAAAATTTTCTCTCGGCCCACCAATGGGTCGCGGACCATCGATTGACAACTGCTGTTCTAAAGTAACAAATATTCCCAGAGAAGAAGTGGAGATTATTTATTTTACAATGTTTATATTCCATCCCAAATAAAATGTGGATCAACGTTTACAGGATGCCAATAGGGATACCACATTTCTTTTAACTGTTGACTAATGGTCCATATAATTGCTGTTATTAAAAAAAAAGCAAACACTGTTCTTAACATTCCCCCCATCCCACCCATGCGCCTATGTTTAGCAAGAACAACAATCAAATACAGACTTTTCTAAAATCTTGCCCATATTCTGGGCAGAACTCAAAAGTGTCCATTATGAACTGGACAAGGAGAAACCACGACTTCAGCCTTGTGCATGAAGTATGTGAATATTCAATTCAGAGATTTGACCTGTAACAAACTAGGGTCCTGCTTACAGGACAATTCAAAAAGTTAAATTGAATTGGATGCTTCTGAATTGATTTTAATATTCTGAATGACTTCTGTGCATATGTAGAAAGTGTTGATTTTTTTCTGAATCATTGTGGAAGTAGAAATCAAATCTACCAAGCAAAAGCTGATTTCCAAGAATATCTATACATCTATCTATCTGTCTCTATCTATCTATCCATACACACACACACACACAACTATAACCTAAACCTCATATACACTGCTCAAAAAAATAACGGAAACACTTAAACAACACAATGTAACTCCAAGTCAATCACACTTCTGTGAAATCAAACTGTCCACTTAGGTAGCAACACTGATTGACAATCAATTTCACATGCTGTTGTGCAAATGGAATAGACAACAGGTGGAAAGCATAGGCAGTTAGAAAGACATCCCCAATAATGGAGTGGTTCTGCAGGTGGTGACCACAGACCACTTCTCCTTCCTATGCTTTCTGGATGATGGTTTGGTCACTTTTGAATGCTGGTGGTGCTTTCGCTCTAGTGGTAGCATGAGACGGAGTCTACAACCCACACAAGTGGCTCAGGTAGTGCAGCTCATCCAGGATGGCACATCAATGCGAGTTGTGGCAAGAAGGTTTGCTGTGTCTGTCAGCGTAGTGTCCAGAGCATGGAGGTGCTACCAGAAGACAGGCCAGTACATGAGGAGATGTGGAGGAGGCCGTAGGAGGGCAACAACCCAGCATCAGGATCACTACCTCCACCTTTGTGCAAGGAGGGACAGGAGGAGCACTGCCAGAGCCCTGCAAAATGACCTCCAGCGGGCCACAAATGTGCATGTGGCTGCTCAAACGGTCAGAAAGAGACTCCATGAGGGTGGTATGAGGGCCCGACGTCCACAGGTGGGGGTTGTGCTTACAGCCCAACACTGTGCAGGACATTTGGCATTTGCCAGAGAACACCAAGATTGGCAAATTCGCCACTGGCGCCCTGTGCTCTTCACAGATGAAAGCAGGTTCACACTGAGCACATGTGACAGATGTGACAGGGTCTGGAGATGCCGTGGAGAATGTTCTGCTGCCTGCAACATCCTCCAGCATGACCGGTTTGGCAGTGGGTCAGTAATGATGTGGGGTGGCATTTCTTTAGGGGGCCGCACAGCCCTCCATGTGCTCGTCAGAGGTAGCCTGACTGCCATTAGGTACCGAGATGAGATCCTCAGACCCCTTGTGAGACCATATGCTGGTGCGGTTGGGCCTGGATTCCTCTTAATGCATGACAATGCTAGACCTCATGTGGCTGGAATGTGTCAGCAGTTCCTGCAAGATGAAGGCATTGATGCTATGGACTGGCCCGCCCGTTCCCCAGACCTGAATCCAATTGAGCACATCTGGGACATCATGTCTCACTCCATCCATCAATGCCACATTGCACCACAGACTGTCCAGGAGTTGGGGGATGCTTTAGTCCAGGTGTGGAAGGAGATCCCTCAGGAGACCATCCGCCACCTCATCAGGAGCATGCGATATCACATTACATTGATGTCTTGCAAGAATATTGATGCTTAATTCAGAAAATGTTCTATTTACCCAAAAATGTTTATATAGCATGTAATATTGTGCATATCACATATGATACTTAAGATGCAATTAGGATTCTTTTATTACATTATTTCCTCCCATCCACCCAAAGATCATTTGTAAAGATCACAGATTTGCAAATAGCACGCAACCTTCATTGTAATTTCAAAAGCCCTTTAAATGCAATTACTTCATTTCTGGAAGAATAATCCTCTAGTTCAGGGGTGTCAAACTCATGTCATCATGGTGGCGTCACGTAATGGGACTTTTTCCGCCTTCGCAGCCCTGCTCTAGTTGGAGAGAGGAGAGAGAGCAAGGAACAGAGCAGGGGTGTCTGCAGAGTATGTCAAAACATTCAAGATGACAGACCCCATGACATGCTGAAGGTCTATCCATTTTTATTTCCAACTCAATGGCATCACTGCAGCTGCCATCCTGACTTTGTGACCATACCTTCTAGAAATTCTAAGAAGAGAGCAGTCAAAGTGGGAAGAAATGAAACCAGAAAACCATTGCTTATTGTTAATGCTCTTATATCAGTGTCTGGATATTGACAGGTTACAACTGTACACCCTGCCCAGCCGAACAATAATAATACATCACATCAAACAACAATATCTGCCTATCCCAGCTCCTTGGGAAGGATTCAATAGGTTGATAAAGTTGTCAGATCCAGTCTAGACATCTCACTGTGTGACAAGCCATCATCATCATCATCATCATCATCATCATCATCATCATCATCATCACAACAACAAACAACAACAACAATAATAATAATACATCACCTCAATCTTGAATAATACAATAGCCAAACCAAAAGGAATCAGATGTTTTCAATTGCTTTGCTCTTCCTTTGCAGGAACAGGTCTATATTAATTTCTGTGGCAGAGACATAACTGTTTAACATCTACAGCTGCTGGCTAATTATCTTCAAGTTCACTACCTGATATAATTATTATAATTTGCATTCAGTTCTATATTCAATTACTCAATCGGATAATTTTCTTTTTTAAATAATCCAGTCAGAGATAGGATACATCAGAGCATACAGTTAAATCCTGATCGCTATCTCAGGTAATATTCCCTCCAACAAAAAGACAAATTGATATTACAATAAACTACTGACGGCTGGTTTTTTTTTTTTTTTTAATGTTGCAAGTATATTTTGATAGCTTGTCATACAAAGGAAACAAAAGGCCATTCCTTTAATCTCACAGAAGGAATGCTGAGACATGCAGTGTTTAACATAGAGGGAGGGCATGTCTCTGTTTTGGTTATCCTCATGTGATTTCAACAAAGGCATACAAAAAACACCGATGATTGAGTTCCTTCCTATGATGCTCAGGAGCATTAATGTGTTTCCAGGCATTTCTACCACAATTCAAACCAGAAATGATGTTTTACAAACCATGTTGTGCTAATTTGAAACTGATTAATGAAACCATGTTTCATGAGAACCAGTTCTTAGAATCCTGTAAACAAAGTTCTCTATGGTTTGAGCAAAACTGACCAATTAACATACAAAATGAAAATAAAATGAGTGAAGAAATATGTATTAATGGCAGCAAAAGCCACATTTACTAGAATGTGCTTCTTCTTACTAGGCAACTTTCAGAAATTCACAATCAGAGTTAGATGTTCTTCTGAACTTTGAAAGCACAGTACCAGAAATAAGCTGATCCCCCTATAACTGTGAATTGTCTTTAAGAGAGGGAAGAAGCTGAAGAGTTCACCATTAGAAATCATTAAAAATGTGGAAGAAATTAATTAACAGCAAGAAAATTGACAAAGATTTCATATGCAATGTAGTTATCAAGATATGCAGGAGTGTTTCTTGCTGGTTAACAGCATTTTTTAAAAAGTGGTATCTTTCAGAGAGGGAAAACTTCCTCCCAGCTTCCTAACACTAATATATGGGAAGGACCACATGTATTAGGCTAATGTTCCATTTCAAGACACATATTTATTTCTGGCTGCAGTAGGGCAATTTGGAATCATTATAACTCTTTTGAGGCAGGACAGATTGGTTGAACAACTTGCTTCGTGATGCGAGTGGAACAATCTGGAATTGAACACGCTCAAAACCGCAGAAATGGTGGCAGACTTTAGAAGAAACCCTCCCATACTACCACCTCTTACAATACTAGACAACACAGTATCAACAGTAGAGACCTTCAAATTTCTGGGTTCTACTATATCACATGACCTAAAATGGACATCTAACACAAAAAGGTCATCAAAAAAACACAACAAAGAATGTTCTTTCTGCATCAACTCAGAAAGCTCAAACTGCCCAAGGAGCTGCTGATACAGTTCTACAGAGGAATTATTGAGTCTGTCATCTGCACCTCTATAACTATCTGGTTTGGTTCTGCAACCCAACAGGACAGACACAGACTTCAGAGGATAATTAGGACTGCAGAAAAAACAATTACTACCCACCTGCCTTCCATTGAGGACCTGTATACTGCATGAGTCAAAAAGAGGGCTGTGAAAATATTTACAGACCCCTCATATCCAGGACATAAACTGTTTCAACTCCTTCCCTCAAACGACACTATAGAGCACTGCATACCAGAACAACTAGACACAAGAACAGTTTTTTCCTGAACACCATCAATCTGCTACACAAATAATTCCCTCAACACTGTCCAACTATTTATTAAGTCTGCATTGCTATTACTATTCATCTTCTCAGCGTTCCTATCACCCATCTCCTCCCATTTGTGACTGTATGACTGTAAGTTTTTTGCTTGTATCCTTACGATTTATATTGGCTGTTTCCTACTATGATTTGATTGCTTATTTGTACCCTATCACTATTATTAAGTGTTCTACCTTATAATTCTTGATGAATGTAACTTTTCTTTTTATGTACACTGAGAGCATATGCACCAAGACAAATTCCTTTTGTGTCTAATCACACTTGGCCAATAAAAAATTCATTCATTCATTCTTCATTCAGATGTTTCTTAACCTGATTTATCACCAATTCTGAAGCCCCTGCAAAGCTCAACCTCTGGGTGGTAGTTTTGACATTCTACTGTGGGTAAAGGGCAGGGTGTCATCACAGCCTAAGGGCTGGAGGAAGGAAATAAGTAGAACTCACTTATAAGTCAATGGTAGGGAAGGGAGGGAGTGGGACTGTTGATTTGGTAATTCTTGGGTCTGTCTTTAAATTAAACTAGATCTTTAAGTGAGTCTATCATTGGTTTCATGGATGGTTAAGAGAGAATTGTGAAAAGTTAAGTGGGAGAGATGAATATTTATTTCAAACTATTGTCTTGCTCAGTGTTGCCCATATTCTCTTTTTAGGTAGTTCTAGGAGTGATTTTTTGGGTGGGGGGTGAGGTTGGACAAATATCAGTTGCAACCAAGCCAACTGTCATTGTTTTCATTCTTATGATCTGACTCTCTTTCACTTAGTGTTTTCTATCCAACTTTCCATCTCATTGTAACTTTGTTACTTTGAGCTTTGTGAATGCTGCAGAAATGGTTTGAACGTTTTAGTCAAACAATGAGGCTTAATTTTTTTCTCAGTTTTTTTTTCTCAGTGAACCAAGAAGAGATTGGAATAATGGATGGCACCACTGCTCTAGATCCACTGACTTCAGTGGAAATGAAGTCAAAATTTCCTTATAAAAGGAAATAATTCCTTACACTCAATATTTATAATCTTCAGAATACTGAGTCTACCTGTAAATTATAGAAGAGTCTGAAGAATGTTTTGCATAATTTCCTGGAGTGAAATAAATTAGGAGAACAAATCTTTTGGAATAGAATAGCCTACTAAATTACATAAATACATGCTTCTGTAAAGCAATGTGGCATCCAAAATTTGAGTGGACAATAATTGCAGCAATCGATAGTTACTTTTTACAATAGTGAGTTATTTTTTAATCCATAATTCCTCTAATTAATCCAGATCTAATTAATCTAATTAATCCTTTCTTGTTTTTTAATAACTGATAAGAATAAATCATATTTGGTGAGACAATTCTATTCTCTCTTAATGTTGAAAAAAAACATACAGGTATAATATAATTAATAACTTGCCTGGATACCTATAAAGGTATTATTTTCTTTTTGGCCATTTTTCTTTGTAAGATCTTGCACATTCTAGTTGAATTCACAAAATATGCTAACCCTTGTTTCTGAATTACTATATCCCATTTTCTGGAACCGCACAATACAGTGAACCACTTTCTAACTAAAGTGGATTCATGCAACATACTAAGATACAAGAAACTAAGCAAAATTAAGAGAAATCAAGTTTAAGTCTGTGAAAACAACTGTTATGTTCTTAAATAACCTATTAAATGCCATAATATATACTTTTTAAATGAGTACATGTATCTTTTTTGTGTATTTGGCTTAAAGCAAGTAAATAGGCTTTGAAAAATAGGGGCCCTGTCCTCCTAGTGCAGCCACATAGTAAACATAGTCTCTTTCCTTGCAAACTACAAAAGATGGTTTGAGAGGTGCATTGAAATTCAACAGGATTGCCTGAAAGACTTAGAGATGCCAATTTATATGCATAGAATAATTAGAAATTACAAATACAAGTGTAAGACATATCACTATAGTGAAAGGAATGTTCACAAGGCTGTTGTTCAGGTCCCAGTTGTTCATAAATAATTTCAATGATTCTGTATTTTCTTCTGAAATTTATTTTATAAAGTAATTAAGACTTGGGTTAGCACTGGGAACGATCCAAATTCTGGGCTATCTTCACTCATGGCATAATTTCCCAAATTAGAGCCCCAAAGTCTGAGCTCACAAAAAACATTTGAGCAAATCAGGAAAAAAATGTAAGTGCTTCCTTCCCTAAGTTTCAACCTTAGTTTGCTTGTGGCTTAGCATAATGTATAAAAAAACCAGTTGACTGATCTATGGTTCAGGGAATTGTAAAAACCCAGTATATAGGTTAACTCACAATTACAGGGAAAAAGTAATTATAATTGTAAATTATAAATTTACTTTTTATCCAATCTACCTTAAATTATCACTGTCAGGAGGGAATTTAAATGAATATCTTTAAACTTTGTAGACTTTTTCCTGAATGAAGGCCTAAAAAACTTACTGAATACCTGAAGGACATAATTCATATGAAATACATTAAGAGTTAAATCTATGTGGGGAAAGGCCATGGTACTCTATGACACTGATTTTAAAGATAGAGATCCATCCCTTCTTACCCAAATCCTAACTTAACAATTCACCATTTTCCATAATGTTTGAATTACAATGGTTGCTTTAAAGCTGAAGATATTTTTATATAACTTTGAAGTTGAATTGGGGAGAAAGGAGGGCATAGGTTGAATCTTTCTCTGGCCCTCAATTATTATTGTTATTATTTTGGTCTGAATGTCTGCTTGCTTTCAACTCCAGTCTTGAAGTAATTAACTTTTCAATGTTGAACTATCAAAGAAAGAGAAGGAAAGAGCTCATATGAAATAAAAAGCCAAATTAAAATAAGTTTCTCTCTTCTTTCTAGCCAGCTTTAAATCCCTGCATATAATATATATTCTCATTTGGGTAATTATAGAGGCCAAGGTGGAGGTGAAGAGAAAGAACCTAAATGCATGTGGAAAGATAAAGATTTTACTTATTCCAGAAGGATAGTTAAAAAGAAAGAGAAAAAATAGCTCCAGTGACCTGGTGGAGTTCAATGGGGGTTAATTACATGGCAGAGATAATTTTGTTGACTCTGACCTGTAAATTATGAAAAAGTCAACAGAGTCCCTTCCAAAGGCAGCCAATGCATGAAAGCTTGTCCATTTCATCAGTGCCTTTTCTGATCTGATGTCTCCAGATTGGACTACGATTCACATCATCCCCAGACAGCGTACACTGAGTAGAGATGGTGGGAGTTGCAGTCTAGCACATCTGGAGATGGCCAAATTAGGGAAATCTGACCTTTTTGTTTCATTCCCTCTTTTATAATACACATTGTTTTGGTTAATTAAACCACATTTCTAACTTTGCAGGATACGTTAACGTGACTAAAAAGCAAATTAATACTTTTAATGTAGCTGGATTTAGATTGGCCAATGTATACGTCAGTATGTTACATGAACACAGTTGGTATTTACCTAGTTCTGGAGAAAGCAAGATGATAAGGTAGAAAGACGTAAGTGATCACATGAGATTCCGAAAGCCTTAGTGAGTCAATCTTCCCATCTTTTACCATCACTCCCACCTTGAAGAGTGAGGCAAGGAAGCTCTGCTTGCACCCTGAGATATTTTCAGATTATGTCAGACAGTTTTTTTTAATGATCAGATTTATCCTTCCCAGCTCAGTTGAATCTTTCTCAATGCAGTTTGAATTGTAACACACATTTATTACAGAGGGAAGGAAGTGTCCTATTTGCAAACTATTTGGACATCAAGCCCTGTGAGCAAAGAGGTGTGGTATGCTTGTAGTTTTAACAAAATGAAAAATCAACTGCCAATCAATACTTTTTTTTTACCTGTAGTTCACACAAACAATATTTAATTGTTTTTCCCCTTTTTATCCTTCTAAGCAGGCCAATAATTGGGCCTTACTGAAGAAGTTTGCTGAGGAAGACGTAATAATATATTCTTAAATAAATGAGAATATAACTAAATAGAAAGAATATAATTAAATAAAAAGAAACTCAGAAAGTTTCCTGAGTGGTTCAGTCAATTTTATCCTGTTTTGTTCATTAGAATGGTTGTTACTATTTTCTCCATAGAGATCACCTGGTTCTCAGGCAAAGTTCGTTCCCTGAGACGGCAAGCTCTCATTTTAATTTTCCACTCTGCCTCTCCTGCTCCAGGAGTTTCTTTTATAAGAAACTTTTAAAGTTCAACTCTTGGTAAATAGTTCTCCGAGATCTGGGTGCAAACAACTAGATAACTGTAAGAGATATAGTTGTCATTTTATGTATTTGCTATGTAGAGATCATCCAGATCTTAATCTACAATTAGAGATTCAGGTTTCAATGATCAACATTTTTGGAAATGACCATGGTGACTGGGAATTTTAGGAGCTCAAAGCTACTTTATAGTGCTACAAGATTCCCTGTTATTTTTACCAAAACATTCATATCTGGTTTTTGGATAGAGGTAGTCCTCGACTTACAAGTTTGTTTAGTGACCATTCTAGGCTACAACATCATTTTAAAAAGTGACTGTTTTTCATACTTACGATCAATGCAGCATCGTCATGGTCACATGGTCAAAATTCAGACACTTGGCAACTGACTCATATTTATGACAGTTGCAGTGTCCTGGGGTCATGTGACTGTCTTTTATGACCTTCTGGCAAGCAAAGTCAATGGAGCAACTAGATTCACTTAACAACTACAGTACTGTATGTTACTAACAACTGCAGTGATTCACTTAACAGTTATGGCAAGAAAGAAATGGGGTTCTAAAATGGGGCCAACTCACTTATCAAACCTCTCACTTAGCAACAGAAATTTTGAGCTGAATTGTTGTAGTAAAGCAAGCTCTACCTGTAAGGGAAAAGACTTACCAATTTATGAGGGCCTGGAGGAAGACTTCCTTCCTTCCTTCCTTCCTTCCTTCCTTCCTTCCTTCCTTCCTTTCTTCCTTCGTTCTTCCCTCCCTTCTTCCCTCCCTCTGTCCCTCCCCCTTCCTTTCTTCTTCCTCCCTCCCTCCTCCCTCTCTTTCTTCTTTCCTTCCCTTCCTCAACTGATAACAGCTACAAAAACTGCCTTTACAGAACAGGAGGAAGGAGGACAATAACATCGACAAAAGATGTGCAGTTGCTTCCAAATGTATTGTCACGTTGCTTCCAAGAAAGAGCAGCTCTTTCACTTTGTGGCAGCAAGTATTTTCAGAGTTTTCTTCCTGGCCAGGCCTGTCATCTTACATTTACCCAGTATCTGATTTGAGGTACATGCCCAGGTAAAAGAACCCCTTGTGCAACCCTGACTTCTGCTGAGCCAGGAACAACCACTACAGGCTAGGGTGGATCCACTGTTTTTGGTTATAATCTAGTTCTCTTGTTTTTCATCTGATTATCCCATTTTGTATTTTGTATGCCTGAATTTGATATGTTAGAACACTGTTTCCCATGAACTTCATTTCCTGATCATAATGTGCATGTGCAAGATTTGATATGTAGAAGTCTGGAGCCCGCTTGCATTTCTGGAGGCAAATCACAGATTTTCCCTCCTCAGCAGCCAGAGTCAAAAACTGCCCTTGGTCTTAAGTCTTCTTCCCCCATTGCTGAGTTCATATATACTAATCCATATATCCTTGAATCGGCATGAAATAGAAGTCTCCGTTGTAGATCCCTAGATTCCCTACTCTTATGCCATTCAGTGACTAAAATAAATATTTGAACTGATTTGATGCCTATCCTGCCTCAGTTGCTCTATTCCTGGTCACTAGAATTAATTAATTTAATTTCAAAGGAGAGAATGGCATCATGGGGATACTTTAACAAAAGGTGTTGCAAAGACAGTTTGTACTCTATTCATTTATTTACCACCCCGCCATCCAGTAGGCTCTGCTAGGCACTAGGGCACAATGGCTATTAGTTTCAGGAACTTCCATCTGTAAAATGAGTAGATGTGCGCTAGATATGTTAATTCCTCGACAGTTTACAGTTATTTTCCCCACCAAGTAGGAATATTTGTCAGTGTCTAATTATGAAACTGATGAGCTCAGTTTGAATTGTGGGCTCCAAATAATATCTTCCTCCGAATAATGTCAAAAATTTGACAATGTCCATGGAGCTATATATTTTTGACTACGTTCCCCAATCTCTTGAAGCTTACAGAAGAATCTAGTAATCTGCAGAGGTGGTAGTGGAAATATCATCAACATCAATGAAAAATAATCACCAGTGACATCATCAATGGGCAAATTTTGATAAGTGGGAGAGAATTGATGGTGTAAAGTAGCAGGGACAAGATGTTTTCCTTTTCTTGGGGAGAACACACAAAAAGCCCCACTTTTTTTTACACAAATCATATATGTAATATATAAAAGAGATGGAGATTTAAATTCACAGGCGCCATCTTGATTTTTTTTTGAAACACCACCCCCATCCCATGGACATTCCTGGGGAAGAATTACATTTAATGTAATTTAAAAGCCAGTTTTAATGAGAGATGCAGGCTGGAAAAATTTTCAAAGTTTTCCACCTCAGGCAGGGTTGGCAGTTTCCAAATGGGAAGGTGTTTTATTGTTGATTGACTGCTGCCCGTATTGTTTCCAATATGCCAGTAAAAGCATTTCCCCCTCATAAAAAATATTTCAGTCTTTTTGAATATACCAGTGAAACCTCATAAAATAGGTTAGAGGTATTTTTCATATCAGATAACCTAGCCTAAACATATGTGCAGACGATAATAGGCTCAGCAGAAACATACTTATTTGTATAGGAATTTTTTTGGTTCCAAATTTTCTAGAAACTTGGTCCTCTGATTTTAGAGCTTAAAATAATGAGAAGTTGTGTGTCTTGTTTCGAGTAATTGTGGCCAGATGAAAGTCTAGAGGCCAAAAACAAAGGAATTAGAGTAGCCATCCCATAACGAGATCCAGAAAACTCTATCAAAAGGCAACGATACAATAGAAACAGCTTCCTACTTTAACCCTTACCAATAGGAACACTTGTTCCCTTAAAACATTTTGCATGTGAGAAGTGATAGGAAGATCCACCAAAATCTAGGCAAATAATCACTCAAGTATCTCAAGACAGAAGTGAGCTTAGTGCTAATGGGGTGGGATGGGGTGGGGTGGGAGAATTTTGTGGATTGTGTTGCTTGTCCTGCAAAATTCTAGGCTAAGAAAAAAATGCAACTTCCAAACTTGGCTAATATTTCAACATAAAGAATAGAGTGGATGTCATATTAATCTCCAACAGTAAAGGATCTGGAAAGGGCTCTGTTATTACTCTTTCATCAGTCTTGTTATTCATTTTGAGAAAGGTGGACCAGTAGTCAGAAAATTTAAAAGCAAAAAGAAACTGTGCTGCAGGAATTAATGTTAAATTCTTGAATTGAATCTATTGACATCTGCCCAATTATGATAAGCCTGGATACCAACCATGGAGAGAAGTGGTCAACTTGTCACACAGGGAAAAAGCAAGATAGTTAATAGATATTTACTTTTTAATTTCCCCATTAGAGATGGAAAGATGAACTTGTGAGATTCCCTTCTTCATGTACCCAAATAATTTGACTGACTTTGGATTTCATGCTCTTTGGCTTAGATGAGTGGGGGAGATATCTCTTCTTAAGCAACAGTAAATATTGGGCATTTGTTGCCTGCAACAGAAAGGCAATGATGTCTCTCCTAAGACAAGACATAGAGTGAAATATCCTAATTGATTTTTGGTTCCCAACATAAAATATCAAAAACTGTCTCTGGGTCCTTTGAGGGCAATAAAAAATAGCACAAATTACATTACTAATGTTTTGCTTCCCTTTCATGATGAATTAAATCATTCTGCCTCAGAAGAGGGATGATCCAGGAATGAGAAGGAATGGATTTCATTGTCTCAGACAAATCATTCCATCCAATTTCAGAGTCAGACTTGAGTTGTTAAGGAAGGAATGTAGAGCAGCAGGAATGCCAACAGACTCTGAATAGACTCTGTTCAATCCTAGTCTAAATCAGTTTGTTCTCTTGTAATGTTTCAGGCATTCACTCTGGTCCAACAACAATTCTGGGTCAAACAAGCAAGCAAGAATGGTTGCATATGTATGAAATTTCACAGAGTTTTTGTTACCAAATTCTTGTATGTTCTGTTAGAGACCAATGCTTCCCAAGGTGTTATTTGCACCCATGAATTAAGTTTGCAGGAATTAACATGAAGAACTTTTATCACTATCTCTGGTTTAACCTAAGCTTCACACTTTGCAAGCCAAGTAAAGAAAAGGCATGACAAATTCATGTGTACGAAAAAAAGGAAAATATTTATAGTTTTACATTCTGTTTATAAAGAGAAAACAATACAATATACCAAAAGTTTTGTTTCAATAAATAAAACATTTGTCATTCTGCTTGGCAAAACCTGGGGGAGGGTACCTAAAATTAAAATTATTCAGGTAGTTATTCAAATAGAGAGGACTTCAAACAGTGGTTGGAACAAATATGTTTTTTCCCCAAAAACTTCATCAGGCGACTATGGGGATTACATTCCATAAACTTTTTATCAACTGTAAACACAATTCTGGGTTTCTTAAACATAAACTTTAAGAAATTTGCTTTATGATGTTTGAGTATTTTCAAAACCTACTTATTGATGTTTGTAAGTTGGGGGCTTCTGATAATTCACTACCTACAACTGTAATTTATTTTGTAGGTGGGAAAATATTGAACACAATTTGATGGGCTATACTGTATTTCTTGCCAATTTAATCCCATGAGAAGAAATCTCCAGAGTAACCAGCATTTTACTCCCCAAATCATGTGCCACTGTTCAAAAGGGTATGGAGCTGTACCATAAACTGTTGGACTTTAAAACCCATCCTCTTTGATCATCAGACATGCTGACAGGAGATGGAGTCCAGTATCAACAGAAAATCTCAGACTCCTTGCCCCTTGCATAGACTTTCATTTCTGAATTTTTATCCAATTCAGTAGTCCATTTTTCTAATACCTTTCTGAAATAGAATTCTGTTCACTATACTAAGATTGCCATAAAAATAGAATAAATGCTTCCATACCTTTATCTATCTGCATGATGGACAGAGATACAAAAAATGAAACCTTTTCACCCCTGCCTGAAGCTCTACATTAGGGGGAAAAAGCTTACACCAATTTCATTTATATCTGTTATCAAAACTGTTTAAGACACAGAAAAATTGACAGAAGCAAACAAAACTCAAGGCAACAAAAATACTCCTAATACAACTATAGAATATGCTATGTAGGGCCACATTACTCATGAGCTTATCTTTGGAACCATAACACAGGCACTGTTTTCATAAATTTCCACTGAAGAGGTATTCTCAGCGGCTCCTGACTTACAATCAGGGGGGATCTGGGGCACTTTCCCAATCTCTGATCACATATTCCATCACCATTGTTAGATATGGCCCTGGATTAGAGAAAGGAAGTCTATATTGGCAGTCATCTCTAGCTAGAGGGCTTCTTGTCAAGGGGAAAGGCCTGAAAATTCCTTTAAAGAAGCCATTTACTTCACCCATGTCCCACTTCCCTATAGCAGGAAAGTTGGTCAGAGGTTTATAGAAAAGGGCACATGAGATGGTCTGACATTCCAATTTTTGTCTTTGTCATATCACTGGAGGCCTTCCCATGGCATCTTGGTGTTGTGGCTGTTGGTACCAAGGTCCAAAGCTGTTGATGTAGGTGTTAGAAGGCAGAGGAGGTCCTTTGCATGCCATGGGGATGTCCCAAAGCGGAGGTATGTTGGGTGAACATGGGGACAAAGATGAAGAGCTATGTAAATTATCTTCTTGGATGCTGGAGCCCTGCTTCATAATCTTTTTGAATTTGGAACGTTTGTTCTGGAACCAAATCTTGACCTGGGTTAAAAGAAAATGGGTGCAAGCAGAGAACGCATGAACAGCTACAATAAAATTGGGAGGAGTTTAATCTAGAACTTTTTGCATCTACATTTTTTCTACTTTTTAATGGTTTTTATTTTCTCCCTACCTAATGTTTCTACTCATGGTTATTTTAGATTGGAAAATTCTAAATGTTTTTTCCCTCATTGTTGACCTTGTTCCAAGATCCTTAAAATTCTTGAATACCGAGGCACTTGAAAATAACAAATGAATGTTGTTGGATAAGATGAAAATGCTAAAAGGAAGAAAATTTCATGCTCTTTAGATTCAAAAGACACTTTAAAAAAAGCTTCTGAAGAGTGATCTTAATTCTGTTAGTTCTGTATCTAATAAAAGTTGGCAGTCATTGTACCTTCATCTTTTCAAGGTTTGGTTCACCTAAATTTCAGGTAGCCCTGAACCTAGGCGTATGTGGACATGTATGTAAAGTGATGGTCACTGCTAAATCGGACATGGATTTGTTAAGTATATCTGTTGCCAAATGCAAAGTACAGAGGAAATCAGCTCACACATTGAAGCAGTATCACATACCCTATAGGACAGGCATTTGGATATACTGTTCCAGCATTTTACTCCCCAAATCATGTGCCACTGTTCAAAAGGATATGGAGCTGCACTATAAACTGTTGGACTTTAAAACCCATCCTCTTTGATCTCAGACATGCTGATAGGAGATGTATTGTCCCAGCCTTTCCCCAAAGTAATGGCTTTTATATATAATGGTGCAAAACATTGGACTCACATATATTGAAAAAAACATTAAATTACTTGAACCCAATTGTCTGAATACCCACTGCTTTTGCTGCAAACCTGTTTGAGTATTACAAACTGTAGACATGCCCTCTTTGACAATGTCTACATTGGAGATGTACCCATGTGGCACAAAGTAGAAATGCCTTCTCCTGCATCATTCCCAAAGGATGTAGTACAGTCCAATAGGAGTTGCATTTGTCACCCTTTCCTTTGGATATGTGGCCAAAACATGTATTTTCCTGACTTGTAATTGATAATTAAGGTTTGCACTGGTTTAAATTTCTGCCTCTGAATTATTTTTGTAATCTGCATTTTATTGTTTGCTACCATCCTCGAATGCTCAAATTGAAAGATGGTATGCTTGTACACATATGCATGCACACATACAAACAAATATAAATCACCCTCATGGCAAAAAGTTGACTGTTGGGTAGCTCCTGCTACCTTCGAGTAGTGATCTTGCCTCTTTCCTTCTTCCTTAATTCCCCTCATCTGTAAAATGGAAAACAAGAACGCCCCATTTCCCGGGACTCTTGCAATGATCATCGCATTACGCTTATAAATATTTCCCAGGCAACCTGCTCTCACACGTCTTTTTCAGGCTCCCTGTTGAAGCCTAACCCTAACTGGTTGCTTCAAGCAGGGCTCCTTCCCATCCCCCCACCCTCAAAGCCTATTGCACAAAGGCACTTGTGGAAAGATTGAAGGAGGGCAAAGTGTAAAGTTTGGTCTTCAGGGCATGTTGAAGAAAAGGAAAACTACAGGCATCTGAGGCAAGAGACCCCACCCACTCCCTGTAGTCCTCATAGGTATGGGGACACTACCTTTTCTGATTAGTTTGCAGATTTGGCTCGAGTGCCATGCATTGCATCAGATAAGAATTTAAAATGCAAAAAGAAAATACAGAAGAAGAGTTTAGAATCAAGATAGCAAGCCTGCAGCTTTCTGAAAAAAAAAAGAGAAGAAAAAAAATCTTTTAGAGCTGGACCTGCTGGAAATTAAGCATTATAGAGAAGGGGTCAAAAGCAAGGAGTGAGTTTTTAGGAAAAGGGATGCAATGTCAATCTTTATCATTTTTAGATGCTGTGTTTCTCTTTCTTCCTTCAGCTTACCTTGCATTTCTTTCTCTGGGATTTTATCTATTTCTTTTCTTAATGTTTCCTTATGTGATCTTGCTTGATTCACCTTTTTTTAAAATTAATATAAATAGAAAGAGCAACATGCTTCGCCTATGAACCAGCAAAAGGGAAAGGCTGTCTCCTAAACAAAATTAGCACAGAAGGGTAGAGTGGGAGACAGATGCTAGTAATACAAGGAAGAGAATATTCTTAAAATGTGTTAAATTCTGATCTGATAGATTAGCTTTAACCTGTCAGGTGGTTAATCTTAAAAAAAAATAAGGCTTTGCTTGGTATTCAGCCAGACACCAGTGATAAAGAAGACATGCTTTGCAAACAGAAGATCCTAGGTTCAAGTCTCAGCATTTCTAGCTAAAGCTACCTGAGCAATTCCAAGTGATGTGAAAGACTGGTATTAAGAGGCCATAAGCTACTTCCACCATCACAGTAAATCATTAGTCAATAAGTGATGTGTAGATAAACAAAGGTCCAGCCTATTATTAGCATAAGAATCCTTGGTATGTTCAGTCTACAATGCTGTTTTCAAACTTGGCCATATTAAGATGTGTGAACTTCAATTCCCAGAATTCCCCAACCAGAATTCTGACTGTGGAATTCTGGGAGTTGAAGTCCATACAACCTACAGTGGCTAAGTTTGAAAAAACACTAATAGTTTTGCAAAATGTTTAGATGTGCTTTTAGTTAGAACCAATGGGGCAAAAGCATAATGTTGCAGATCCTAGTGCAGCCAATCAGAATTCTGATAATTCAATCCCCCTCATAGTTTTCTGTCTCTCCCCCCACCCCAGCAAAGATTAAACTAGGCTGTGGCTACTGAGCATGCTCAAACAACATTCATTGGCCTCTCTTAGATTCCCTCCCTCCCTCCTTTTATATTTATTTATTTATTTATTTATTTATTTATTTATTTATTTATTTATTTATTTATTTATTTATGTATTTATTTCTCACTGTTAGGCCACTCTAGGTGGCTTATAATAATAAATAGGAAGAAAAATGAAAAGGCACATAGACAAAAGTAAAATAGATAAAGTAAGCAATGTCAAAGAAACACAATGAGAATAAACACATCAATATATATGAGAGCAAATCCTGTTTGAACTTCCCAAGCAACAACCCTGCAAACTTCAGCAATAGAAGAAAGTCTAACATCATCAAAAATATATTTGCTGTGATACAGATTTCCTTCCTTCGCACTCCAAAAAAGGTAGTCTAAACAAGGATTTGCTGTTTACGGTGTGAACTCATCCCATTTTTGTCCCCAGAAAACAGGTTTTGAAAGCTTTTGTACTGCTTCAGAAACCAGCAAAGCCTGTGTGCCCAGAAGGAAATTTTCCGGACAAAGAAGATATACATTCAGCCCAGGAGAAGAGAAACCTCCCTGAAACCACCTCCAGCTCTCATTTAAAAAAAAAGTTTATCCCGGACTTTTATTGAACAAGTGCACTGAGCTGACAAGCCATAATTTCTAAAAAAAACAATAGTGTTAGTGTTATCAAGTAATCATTACTCACATCGACCCTTAAACTCAGAAAAGAGAACTTATTTGCCTTGAAGTGCATTTAACCTACGTCTTAACCAAAAAGCTGGGAATCCTTTTAATAGTAGGCAAATATAGTGTAAATGGGCAAGAATACACATTTTAATATTTAAACATAGGTCAGTATTTCTCAATCTCAACAAGTTTAATATGGGACTTCAATTCCCAAAATTCTCCAGCCACCTTCAGAGAAACAGTTGAGAAACACTGCATCCAAAATCTGGATCCCCTTAAACTCTATTGAAATTGACAGTCTGATTTCAGTGAAGATTCGGAGAGTACCGTAGTAGAAAGTTGCTTAACAGTAGTGCACCTAGAAACAATATTTAATCTACTAAAAACATTACTTTAAGCCTTTCATGCAGAAAAATATCTTCAAAATAATTAGCAAAGTTTAAAAAGCAATTTTATATATAATTATACATAATTAAACAATTAAACTGGAATTAATCCCAAATATTAAGACGTATGGACTTTAACTCCCAACATGTTGCTTGGGGAATTCTAGAAGCTGAAGTCTACACATCTAAAAGTTGTCAAGTTCTAAACTAAATAAAAACTATATTAGAAATAAGCATTACTCATAATGTATCAATGAGATATGGCAAGGCATGCTTATTTAGGGAAAACAAGCACCTCTTGTTTGTGGCCCAAAAAGAGAAATTTCATGCACGTGTAAGTTTTAAACTGTTGATATATAGTAGACTACACACATCGTTTTGTTGGTCCTAAACTTATAGGGAAGTGAGATTTGCTGTCACCTCTGCTGATCTCCAGCCTAGTTTTGTTTCAAGTTCAACTTATTAGCAAAGTCTAACTGATTTTACATTACCTGAGGTTGACCTTGGCAATGTTGAGGGTTTGAGGGGGGGAGAGTATTTCTTTAATATCAGTGTAACTAACTGTAATTTAAGTCTCACTCACATATGTGCTGGCAGTGAGATGAAGGCATGGGAATATGACCAAAAAAATGATTATGACACCATGTTTGTACTCCATTTAGGAACAAATCAAGAATGGTCTTAATGGACATTGTGGACATTATGTACTGTATTTATGATGGATAAAAATGCAAAATTTTTGTACATCATATACAGGGACATGATGGCTCAGTGGTTCAGATGCTGAGCTTGTCGATCAGAAAGGTCGGCAATTCAGCAGTTCGAATCCCTAGTATCGTGTAATGTATCGTGTAATGGACTGAGCTCCCGTTACTTGTCCCAGCTTCTGCCAACCTAGCAGTTTGAAAGCATGTAAAAATGCAAGTAGAAAAATAGGAACCACCTTTGGTGGGAAGGTAACAGTGTTCCATGCGTCTTTGGTGTTTAGTCATGCCGGCCACATGACCATGGAATCGTCATCAGACAGTGCTGGCTCTTCGTCTTAGAAAAGGAGGTGAGCACCATCCCCTAGAGCCGGAAACGACTAGTACGTATGTGTGAGGGGAACCTTTACCTTTACCTTATACAGCAGAAAAATCTGTTTCTGTAGGTGCACAACATTGTTTCACATGAAAGTGAGACAGAGCCTTGCCTTGTATAGCACCATTTCTATAAACTAGTACTGCATTGTGAAATATCTATCACACACCCATCCAGAAGCTAAGACGATCTCTTCGAGAACGCTCATAACCTGAGAAGTCTCTTGGGAAAAGATGATTGGCTGGCAATATTCTGTTTGGTTTCTTTCTGCATTCCAAGGAACAAATAAGTAGAAGAAGACCAAGCAAGTTCCACTTTCTGATATATCAATAGTAGATTTGTAAATGCTCTATCTGGAAAAAGAACATTTATTTATAACAATTTACAGCTTTAGAATTCTGCCATCCTGCCCTCCAAAAGCACATAGATTCCACCATTTTACTTGAAATTCTTCTTTGTCCAAATATATTTTAAGTGCCTCTGGTTAAGATCTCATCTGTGCCATTCATCTGTCTCAAATTATCTCTTTAAGTGGCTTAGCCATCTGTAAAAGAGGCAATTGTGTGTGAGGGACTTTTGACAGCACTGAATCTTATCTTTAGTGACAACCTCCCCTCTTTTCACAACTCATATGTCCATCCTTACTTATATCCTATCTTATTAAGACAGAATGCAGCATTCTCTGGGAAGTGATTCTAACACACTAAATGCTGCAGTTATTATCAATTTATTATTTTGTACCCATAGAATCTGCTATGAAATGTTGACATATATATAAAATGTTGCAATGACTCAGTTTCCATCTATCTTTGGTATCTAACATCTTTTATAATGCCCATATTTCTTTCTTTTATCAATCAGTCCATATTTTATAATCACCATGCTCAGTTTCAGTTCTCATCCAGCTGATTGGAGGTTTCCTTCCCCCACATTTAAATTTGTTTCCTAAGGTGTGTGTTTTTTTCAGGAGGTGTACATCTGAGTTTCCCAAAATTTGCTGATTGCCTCTTATCCACCACCTAAGCAATGTTACCAGCAGAAATGATAAGTTATTGCAGTGTTTCAATTTGATGCAAACGGACTGTCCAATGTATTTCTTATTGTGCTACTTATTTCATTACTTATTTTATTTTTGTACTGTTCCGAGAAAGCAATTTCTTTCTTCACAGATCATATTTTAAAAGCCATGGTGCGACAATTAAGTCATCAGGGAAAGCACCATTGATTTAAAAGCTTGCTCAGATAGAAGGTTACTTCGTTGAATTGGGGCCATCTTAATTTAACTCCCAGGTCAGTTGTGAAGATGGAAAATAGTTGGGAAGGACAAAAGAATTCTGAAGAAAATATAAGATACCCTTGGAAAGCCAGAATTTCTGAACTTCAGGTTAATTAATGATATTAATATGGTACAGCTCAGTAAGAAATATGAGGGGGTTCTAGTGTACTCAACACATTAACATTAGTACTTGACTTTAAAGTGGTGAAAGCAAGGTTGCAACAGCAACTATAATACATTGGTCCGAATGTGAAAAACATTAGCTATCATCCCTTTATAGGTCAGTTACTCATGAGAGTTAACATGCAAGCAGATGGAGAAAAGTACAATTCTCAGAAGGCCTAATAGCATGGCCAACAGGGACATGGGCTATTGGGAGCTGAAGTTCCGTTAGAACATTATAAATCAGGTTCTCAAGCCTGGTTTTATCATTCTTTTTTGCCCTACGCCAGTGGAAGTTTCATTTTTAATGTCTAGAACAGAAATCTAGACTGTACTCTTCAAAAGCCAATATAGGATAAAAATCTCCTCCAGTTTTTCAATATCAAATATTCCTCCCAATGGCTGTCATTCCAGATCAGTGTTTCTCAACCTTGAAAACGTTAAAATATGTAGTCTTTAACTCCAAGAATTCCCTAGCCAGCATAAAATTTGCCAGCATGAATGGCTGGGGAATTCTGGGAGTTGAAATCTGCGCATCTTAAAAGTTGCCAAGATTGAAAAACACTTGGAACTTTGTTTCATCTACAACCAGTAGATGGAAAGAACTAGATTTAAAGTAAGTCACCATCTTCATTTTAACCAATTTTACAGGGTTATTGTGAAGATTATCTTCATAATATACACCCTCGGAAAGCAGAGACTGATGGGTAACAAGTGGGGAGTAGAAATCAATAGAGCATCTCACCTGTGTTTGGGTCAGGCCCAGTTGTGCTGCTAATTCTGCCCTTTCAGGTAAAGCCAGATATTGGGTTTGTTGGAATCGCTGGTTGAGGGCCTGGAGCTGAAGGCTAGAATAAATGGTGCGTGGTTTCCGGATTTTCTTCCCTTTCCCATTGATGCGGATTTCTCCATTCTCTATGATGGTTGATTTCTCCAGTTCTTTTGAAAGAAACAGAATTAAAGAGAAAAATAAGATTCAATGTGTAGTTGAAGCCAACATCAGTGGCTGTTGAACTGCTTGGTTTTAAGAAGACTTGAGACTCACATCTATGTCAATACTTATTTGCAATTTTTTAAATTGCTGCTTCAGCATGGAGCCACTGACAGAATGCTGGACAAGAAAACCCCCAGCTTCACCTCCACTCCACTATGAAGATCACTGAGCACCTTTGTGCCTTGTTTATCCCTCAGTTTAATCCTCCTCATAAGATCGTTGTGAGGGTAAAGTTGGAGAGGAAATCATGTACACTGCTTGCTTCCCAAAGATAATAGTGAATTCCTTGGATTTCTGACTTTGCAACTGCTTTGTCGCTTTTCAGTAACAACAAAGCAATAAATTTCAATGGAACATGATGCAATTGCCTATGTCAGATTTCTGAGATAATAACCACAAATGTTGTTTGGCAGCTTATTGTTATGATATAATTTGATATCCAGAAAGCACCCTGCATAATATTTCCATCTCTCAATTTGTAGACATAAAACAAATCCTAATTCTAAAATGAACGGTAACAAGAATATCATGATATCTGTCCAAAATAATCACCATTCATAATGGGTATGATAAATGGTGGTTGTGTTGTATGGAAATGTACCCTGTGTATGGTCAGAGGCTCCTCATTCCTAATTTACCAGTCTGAAAATTAAATCTATGTAAAGGCAAATAAGCCTAGCAACTTCATGGTATATGTTCTGCTAGAGTAATGAATTCCAGAAACTTGACAGCTCTCAGCAATTGATAGCTGCACTGAAAAAAACTAAACCGAGAGACAATTTATATATGAACTTACAACTGAAGTTCTTCCATTGCCAAGAATGGATATTTTTTTTAAATATTTATGGGCTCCTTCAATAAGTCACTGTTTGATCTTGCCAAAATTAAATAATGGGAATTATAGATAACATTGATAGGAACCCCGAAGACAAGTCTGCTCCTAAATTCTGAATTGTGATAATTGCTTTTTGCCATTAAAGAACACAGGAAAAATCATAGAATCATATGAAGAACTTGAAATATAAGCTTAGTCCAAGGATATAGCATTGTCCAGGGGTGGGATTCAAATTTTTTAACAACTGGTTCTGTGGGCATGGCTTAGTTGGTGGGCATGGCTTGGTGGTCATGTTATTGGGTGGGCATGGCCAACTCAATATCACTCACATTGAGGCATGCATCTCCTCGCCTGGCCTCTCATGACTGTGGGGATGCTGCAACAGTCGTAAATGTGAAAAATGGTCATAAGTCACTTTTTTCAGTGCCATTGTAACTTTGAATGGTCACTCCACATAAGCAAAGTACCAGCAAAGGAGGGGAAAAAAACTCCAGAGACGTTCCTGAGACAGGAAGTCTAGTCTCACCAAGAATGTAATATGTTAACGGAGAGGCAGTTTCTGTAAGCAACACCAGAATGTTTCCTTCCTGCCTTCCTTACAGGATTACTCCAGTAATTTCTTCTAACAACCGGTTCTCTGAACTGCTTAGAATGTTAACAACCGGTTCTAGTAAATAGGTGCGAACTGGTAGAATCCCACCCCTGGCATTGTCTCCCTACATATTTAATCTCTGACTGGTAACCTTTTGCATCAGCTGGCATTTACAACCCTTCTTTAAGGGCAGCTGCATCTAAACTATAATACAGTAATTTAGACCTAAATTTAGACGGATCTATATCAGTCTGACTCCCAGACTCTCCAAGGCTTGAAGCAGGTATCTTTACTCATTTAGGGGTTGGCGGGGAGGACACTGGAGATCAGTACCAAATGTTGGATCCAGTATCCCCCAAATGTGCGTGTGTTGTCTTGGGAAAAATATAATTCTTTTCAGAATGAACCACCATGAAGTTTTGTCATGCCATTCAAGTATGTTTCTTGAATCACTATCTAAACAATTAGAAAGGAACTTTTAATCACTGGATTTGGATTTAAATCAAGGTACCCTGAATAAGTGGCTAACATGGGAATTTGGGGGAGAAATTTGAGCTCCAGTAGATTTCTACCACAAATAATAAGTATCATCAGAAAGATTATTCAACAGAATAAATAAACAAATGTTTTAGAAATATTTGTGATCAGAGGAAAGAAATGTTGGCAATTAAGCTGTTTTACACTCCTAGCTCACTGACATTCTGATCCAACAAAGCACATTTATCAGAAAAGTGTTTAACAGCCTGAAAACACTCTAGTTCAGGGGTTTCCTATCCCTCTGGTTCATGGACTGGCACCAGTCCATGGCATGCCAGAAACTAGGCTACACAAACAAGTGAAGCCACATCCGTGGGATGCAGGCAGCACACGAAATCACGCCCCCTCTGGTCTATGGAAAAACCTCTCTCTACGGAACCGGTCCCTAGTGCCCAAAATGTGTGTGCGTGTGAGGGGAGGGGCACTGCTTTAGTTGACTGGTCTATGCAAATACACAAGATGAAAAAGCATAGCCATTAAGAATGAAGAGAAGCAGGAATGCCATCATCCTGAACTGGCTTTGTGATATTATAACCTGATCTGATTGGTTAATTAACAATATTCTTTCACTATGGAATCATCAAACTGGCCAAGTCATTTTTGATTGATTGAGATAACATGGGCAAGAAGTAGTATAAATAACAAGAACATGCTACTGAAGCAGCTGTCAATCAGGCTGCAAAGAATATGGAACACATATAGAAAATGTTTATTAAGATCATTTGATGCAGCACAATTAAATTCAGTCTATTACAAAAAGCTTATCTTCTCTCAAAAAGAGCAAAGTTAATGGCAAAAAACAACAACCTGACATCTCTTTATATTTCAGTCTCAAAGATTCTTTTTTTTTTTTTTTCTGGATTAAAAAGGGGGAAAGGAGCTGCAGAGAGAGGGGCATGGAATGAAAGATACAAGGTCAAATTTTAAAGTTGCAAGGTATGTTTGATCAATGGCATTTTTTTTCTGTGCATTTTGATATAGTGCTGTAATTTGCTAAAAACAACAACAATGTTCAAAGAATCTAGCCTGTGTACCCAGTTCTTCCCAGCCTATTAGATTTGCTGAGCATTCCAAACTTACTGCATTATGGCAAGAATTCCTCATTATCCTCTGTGTTTTTAAAAACCTGCCTTTCCCCAGGAGAAAATAATTGAACAGAAGAAAGCAAGCCGGCAAAATGCAAACAGTTTCAGAGAGCAGTTGTGGCCCAATCAGGGGCCTTGTTTTCCCTCATCTCGGTTTGAAATTGTGTCAGGGGAAGAAGATGAGATCCCTCTATAGGGCTGCCTTTAATTCTCACCAGTGCAGATTTAATTAAGAAGCTTAGTTCATGTGCAAAGAGCAAGTCCAACTCTTCAGCTCAAGGAAGAATACTCCCTAGACGCCTCAGTAAACCACATCCATGTGCTACTGGAGAAGCCACAATAGAGCAGATAACACAAGATACAAAGTTTTGACAAGCTGAAAAAAATAGAGACAGTAGGAGGGAATAATAAGATACTACTCTCTTACAGATAATAACAGTTGTTTTTTTTTAAAAAAAAGTTTTTTGAAAGTTTGCTTCTGTATTTTTTAAAGGCTTCTAGCATTGCCTTGCCTTACAAAGAAGAAAGCATGTTCCTTAAAGTGTAACTTTTTCTTTCTTTTTGCCTTTTAGTTCAACATGGACTTTCAAGGGGGCTTAAAGCAACACACAAAGAAAATGCAAGTGAAAGAAACAAAACAAGGAATTTAATCCATGCATGATTCTTGTTTCAACCCTGACCAAAGGATACCAACATTTTATTCTTCGCAAACTATTTATTCCTGACCACATGTAGACTTCAATAGCAAAACATAGCTCAGTCCTGGAATTGGTGCTGCCCTATTGATGAAATATTGGTGGGATCACAGCCCTACAAATGAATTTCAATCCTGGTAAATTCTATTGGTGGAGTAATCAAGCAGACTTGGATAAGTGGTTATGTGCACACAGAGATACAAAGCCTTACCTGGAATGTAATTTATCCTTTAACATGGTGCCTTTCCCCATTCTAGGGGCAGTAGTGGATTTGAATTACCATGATCCCCTATGCACTGCCAGCTGGGAAATTCTGGGAGTCGATGTCCATGTATTTTAAACTTGCCAAGATTGAGAAACTCTGCCCTAAAGAAATCCAATAAATTTGGAGGACTCCAGATTGAAAAAGGCTGGTCTATAGTCATGGAGATCCAGACAAGTGTATTCCCTGCCAACTGAATAATTCTGGGCCACCCTATCTCACAGAGATATGGTTGCAAAGGAATGGATGGCAGCATTTTAAGATACCTCTTTCTCAAGTTCTGTCCTGCAAGAAAGGTGAAATGCAGAACTAAAAAAACCCACTCAGGTTGCTAGAGAATTTGCTGTAGTACAGTACTTAAGGAAGAAAATTAATCAAATTGATAATGACTCTTTTAATTTAATATTAGTATTATTTTCCTTTAAATTTGCATCCCATGTATTAAACCAGTGGGTTGTCATCCCCCCCCCTTTCTCAGCTACTCTTTTTATTTGATTGATAACCTTGATGATTTAGGTTTTCAGATCATTCTGCATTTCTAGGCATCCTTCCTCAAAAGTAAAAGACTTCAATGCATCTCACATCCAGATAAGCATAAATCTAAGTCTGCAAAATGCACATAACAAATTATATTTAATGGTTTTTTTTTTTAAATAACCATGCGTAAGATGAAAATCAACAAAGAGTACAATTCCTGATGAGATAATGTTTACAAACCGGCAGGAGAGCTACACATTTACTGTATTTTAACACCATGAAAACAAAACTAGTTTTGTTTACTAAGCTATGGTTAATTGAACCATAGTTTATGAAATGGACTTTTTTTTGGCATTGTCCAATTCACTGAACCATGAATGAACCAAAACACTAGCTGGATTCTTATAGCATCATTTACTGAATTAACATTTTTTACCTAAATTTGTCCAATACATTGAACTGCAAGCTAAATCCACAGAAGAGCCATTGCCACAAATACAATGGTGTCTAAGAGGACAGAGGAGTGAACCATCTATATGACTGCATATGACTGTCCGTCCTTACTCAGATGTTGGAGAGCCCCTGGCCCACATTGTTGAACTATATTTCATAACAGCATACCTAGTATGATCAACAGTAAGAAAGTTGGAAATTGTAATTCAGCAACACCTGATGGGAAGTAAACTCTTCATCCTTAGGGTAATTGGATAAAACTAACACTAGCATAAAATTATAAGATGTATTATGCTAAATACTATGAACATGATTCTTATCTCACTCAATAGAAAGGTAGCAAATACATCCAATAGTATTAATAATGCAGCTTATTCAAATTTAGTAATCATATTGACTCAGACATCTTGCATTGGACCAGATTCATACAATCTATGCTTGCCAGCATTCCTACAAAGCTAAAGTGTGCCTAATTTCCTAATCTTGTTTGGCTTTTTATCTTAATCACTTTAATTGGCTCATCTTCCAGGCTTCCCCAACCTGATGACCTCCAGATGTGGGCTTGACAAAAAAAAAAAAGAATCATTAGAACTATGGAGATATTCCTTAAAGCTTGATATTATGACTTAATATACTAGAGTTTTCTGTAAACCAGAAGTACCCAACTATTATGGGCCAAGGATGCACTTGGCATTGCATGCACAACTCTTAGAAAAAGTTATGCCAGGAGCTGTGTTCTCAAAAATCATGGGAGAAGCAATCAAAACTGACATTGACATTATAATAAGATATCCATATAGTCTCCACTTTCATATTTAGTGGGTTTTTTTAAAAAAAGTTAGTCACTTAATAAAGGAATGCCTTTGGAGGCATATGAGGCTCATGTGGCCCTGGGCCTTAAGTTGTAAACCTCTGCTTCTCATAAAGGTCAAGCAGAAAGTATCCTCAAGTTTAAGTGGTGGAGTGTAGCTTTCATCAACTGAAGGTTTAGTTCATTGGAAGGACAACTTCTATACGCTATAAAGGTCAGAACCATTGCCAAGAGAATAAAAACTATGTAATCTATAGAATTACATACTGATTATTTGCTAAACCCCAATAAGGACCCAGCACTGTGGAGTTTAGTACCAGAATTTGAAATTATCCTAAAATGACTGTTCTGCAAGCTTTACTCCCAAAGTAAGTTCAATTTTATGCACTGATATCAAGTTCCAGAAGGGTGTAGAATTGGCGACTTGGTAGGTGTCATATGAATATGCTCTGGCACTAAAAAATTGATTCATGTTCCAGTTAAAACGATTCAGATTTAAAGCAGGAGGCATGACTGGAAATGATTAGGACTCAGCCAGAAACAAAATCAACTTTTCACTTAAGCAAAAGAAGATGGAGATAAAGACACTGGGAGGGAAGAGGAGAGAAAGCCCATGTCACTTTTAAGATGCGCTTCAATATTAAGGAGAGGGGAAGGAGGGAGGAATGGCTACAGAGCTCTGATGATCTTACTTCTGAGTAGGCACATCTATTAAGGTGACAGCTGCTATGTGCACATTTACTTCCACAAACAAATCAATTGAGTAAAGGTATTTAGACTGCGTTAAGGTTAAGTGCTGCAATCCTAGGCAAAAACGAAGTATGCCATAGGAAACAGCGGGACAGAAACAGAAATCCATCCATAGCCTTTCTTTGCTTTTCCCAACACGGACAAGAATACAAAGGAAATATTGTTTTTGTAAGTTTGTTTAAAGTGTAATTACATGCTTTTGAATGTTATTGTCCTTGGAAGAGGTTACTTTCAAAGGCAGATTATGTCATATTTAAATAAAATACCATTTACTACACTCTGAACACAGAAGAGACAGTCAACATGGACCAGATTACAACTGAGATGAAAGTCGACAGGGGAATCTCTGGGTGAATATTAAGTAAAGAAGTATTTATTCGCAGCTAATAAGTATCAACCTATATACCTTTATAGCATCTCAACGATGGCTCGGTGATGCAATTAATCTGCCTTGTAGAACAGATGGAGTGGAAATATTGGAAGCCGACTGAGTTAAGAGGAAAATAAAGCCCCCTCCCCCGTTTTCAGACAGCTAGATTGCAGTCGACTCAAATCTAATAACTGGATTTAAGTTAGGTCAGTTTAATGGGCTTGCCCTTCCTTTTCCTTTCATTTACCTTGTCTTTCTGCCTAATCATCATCATCATCATCATCATATTCAAAACGAATATGGAAACATACTGTCAAGTATTTGATAATTTCAGCCAGTTTGATGTTCCCAAAAGATCTACTCCTTTTTAAAAAAATCGATTTATTACGTGAGGAATTAAATGATTCGATCTGATAGGCATCGAATCGATTTAAACCGAGCTAATGAGTTTTCAAAGAGGATTAAAAGCGGAAGAAGTCGCTTTTCTCCAAACCACTTTTCCTGAAGTTCAGCCTTATTTCCTATCACCACTTTCAGTGAATTGATCAATAATGCTTATGCAAGGCTTTCTTTACTCAAAAGTACCCTCACCCGTATTTCAGCGTGGCTGCCACCTGAAATCCAGCTCTGGCTTTGCAACTTCGCTGAATTTGTCTCCGCTGAATTCAGTCTGGCGGGGTTTTATTATTGTTGAATAAAACTGACGGCACACGAGATCACAGCACAAACTCGAAGGATACCATCGAGCACGCTGGGATTAAATTAAAAATCAACATCAAAAAACCTCCGGGTTCTGTTAATTTGGCAAATCAACCTGAGGTGTGGCCTGAACAGGCGCCAACCATTTCCACGGAGCCCTCGGAGGAACGGAGTTTAAAAAGATCTCATACGTCCGAAACCCTAAAGGAATAATTTAATTTAAAAATCAACCCAAGAGCGAACTCCGAGGCGCCTGGCCCAGTGAGTACCCTAATTAAAAAGATAAAGTGTAATAACAAAACAAAAAGAAAGAAAGAAAGAAAAAGAAAAGAAAAGGGAGCGCCACGCCTCAAACTTGTTCTCTCGAAGATGGTCGTTCGAAAATCCGCCGGGTTGGGGCCGGACATGCAAAACCCCAGAGACTGAATTTGCAAGCAGGACGTGACACGCCCTATCAAGTTCAGCGGGGGTCCCCTTTAGCTAGACCCAAATTTCTTCTTTCAAAATTTAGGTATTTATTGACCTGCAGGTTTGTGTCTGTCTGTTACGCCACTGCATTTAGGGGTGGCTAGTAAGCTTGTGTTTCGGGATGGAGTGTGTTTTTCTCCAAACTAAACCAGCTTTGAGAAGGGCCCACATAAGTGTGAGAAGCTAAAAAGATGGGGGGGCGGGGCGCAGAGTGAAAGGGAAATCTATTGAATCGTGCATTTATTCTCTTTGTTTTTCCTTCTTTCAAGTCTTTGTAATTATGCATATGTATAGTAGTTGCATAGAACAGGGTTGTGCGCATAGAGGCAAATTGTGAAAATTGTGTCTGAGATGATGCAACAGCGCGGCATGCTATTCATGACCTCCAAAGAGGGGTTTCCTTCTGCAACTATTCCCCACACACACACACACACAAACACGCACACACAACACTTCGATTGAGAACTCTCCAATGCCTGGAAATATCAGTGCAAATTGGTTATTTTTGTCTGTGGACTGGAAGGAAATCATGTTGGTGAAAACCGTTCTTAATCAACCATGTAATGCCTTTCCTAGGGCATCTCCCAACCTGATTAGAAAATCACAGGGAGGGGGGTAAAGAAGGTTTAAACGCTTCCCCCCTCCCGTGTCGTCTAGAAATAATCTTGTGTAATAAAGAATTCTTGGAAACCCGAAGGCTTGCACTCTATTTTGTAAACCTTCCGTTAGGTTAATAACAGTGTTTTCTTAATATGGATTTTTCTCTCACAAAAAAACACGCCTGCTTTTTTTCCACTGTATTATATAAACTGTTTCTTAACCTCTTTGGGGTTTTCCCCTAGTTATTGTTTTTTCAAAGGAACTCTATTGTCTGTCAGCAGGCTTCTTGGAATAATAAGGACAAGAAGAATATGCCCAAGACAAATAATAGGAACCTTGTGAATGCGTGGGAAGGAGAAATTTACAAGAACACTAAGTGAAAACTGGCACGTTTACCCCCATTATCTCCAGTTAATAACTGCTAATTACTCTAAAACTAGGGGCAGATATAGTAAACTAATATGCATTTAAATAAATTGCCAGTCACTTAGCTTCTACTAGCTCGCCTTAAATTATACATCCCTTTACAAATAGGTAAAAAGTAAAATTTGATTGGCAGAGAGAAGGCGAATCTGATGGTTTGTATCGTTAGTTGCTTAATAAAACTGAAAACCATGTCCCTTAAAAGAAACCAAAATCAAGGAGCCCTTAAGGTTTTATTGGCTGATCTACCTGGAACTTTGGCTTCTAATTCAGCTTTTTAGGGAAGGTTGAATATTTAGCAGTAACCTTAGAGCTGAAACTCACTAAATGTAAAGGTAAGAATTAATAGGGAATTAAGATTTTCCACTACATCAGGCTGAACAATAATAGAATAGAAATGAGGCAGATGCGCACCAAAAAAAGGGCGGTGGAACATTCTAAATCCGCTTGAATTTTGTCTTCGGGTAAAAAGAAAGATCAGCCCAAGTTCCAAAACGCATGAACTGTTAGATTGATTTAAGCTTACCAAAGTGAGCTTTTTCTTTATCGTTCATTCACAACTGCCCATTTCCGGCTTCTTTGGTGGGGGGGGGGGGTATTTTAAACAACTATTTTAAACACCTCGGGACCGGCATCGATTCTGAGTTGCACGATTCACCTCAAGCGCTCTTGGGCAGCGAGTGTGTTTCAATGATGAGTCCAAAGGCCCCGCTGTCCACCTGTTGCGCGAAGGATGTGGTTGGGGGGAAAGAATAGGGCGCAGGCTCCCCTGTTTTCTCCAGCAGCTTCAAATTCTTTTCCCCAGTCTCGGAGCAATGTATGAACGAGGAACAACCCCCCACTCCCTATATATTCATGCATTCTATTTTTTCCTGTGATTGCGTATTTTAAAATAAATGAGACATATATTTAGGGAATGACCTCCTTATATTTTGCTTGTGTAGAGATACTGATTGTGTAGCTTCTTTCCTTGGAACCCCACATTTGCTTGCTCAGAGGTTTAATTTATGACCGCCTGGCACACTTATTCGAGACTTCCTTCCAGCTTCCTAGGGCCTCTTCTCCAAAAAGTAAAAAACGAAAAACCCGCACTTCAAAAACTGACCACTTCATACAGCAATCCCGGACAGGTTTGTTCCCGATGAAATTCAATTTCATGATACAATTCTACACAAGCCGGTTCACTACCAAATATATATATAAAAAATATTGAAAACCGGCAAGGATTGCAATGATGGGTTTATACGCAACTGAGAAAGGCCTGTGAAATGAATTTGGGCTTGTTTCTCAGTAAACAGACACTGGACGTCGCGGTTCATTTGCCTCGAAGATGCATCAATTTACAGAATAATATACTCGCCTGGACCATCTAGGCCAAACAAACAACTCCCATGAAGACTCAATCTATTGTATGAACGAGGCTATTGTCTCAATCGTTTAAGTTGTTGATAGATTCCCCCGGCCTCAAATCTTGCCGACCTCCTTGGCTTAAGATCGGCAGCGACAGGGTCCTTGGCTTCTATCCAACCTATGTTGGTAAACCGCCCTTTAGAAGACATATGAAAGGCGGTAGGAAAATGCTTATGAAGACTCTCACAAAGGAAGAAATAATTTATGGCTTCAAAGAGAAAGCCACAGAAACTGGCACCTTCCCGCTGTGTTTGATTTAAACCCCCCACCATGTCCAACAAGAATGATTAATGGCAAAAGATGGCGGGGACTGTAGTCCCAACCATTTCGAGTGTATCAGATAGGTTACCCAGGTCTGGAGGAAAGCCATCTCCTCGGACAATGAAGGGGACCATCACTTCCTGCTCTTCTGATCTTCCCACAAACTTCACACTGCGCTGAGGCGAAGCACATTCAACTTGGAAACGAACGATTTTTTTTATTCAGCAAAACTAACTTGCTGGGAAATACGCTTAGGAGCGCAGGCTAGTGCTGGGTTCCTACTCATATTAAACCATAATAAGTTTGTTTGGGTTTGATTAGGCGTTAAGCGAACCAAGCCAGGCGTGTTTTGTTCCATAAACCGCGACCACTCTATGGCTTAGCGAATGAATCTGGCCTAAAAAGAATAACTTCTATGGGTTTTAACACGTTTCGTTATATTGCTGGGTCGATGTAACTAAGTCGTGAAGATCGGCTTTCCACCGCCGTGGTGGTGGGTGACGCTAAGAACAAACAAGGAAAGTTTCTGTGGCTGATACATTGCCCCAGCAACAGCTGTGGTTGATGCAACAAACCACGAGGGGCAACAGACCCTCCGCGGCGAGCTGTTCCTGAACAAACCTGGAAAACGTTAGCAGTTAAAAAAACGAAGCGCTTTACCTAGTCGGATTCACAAATCGGAGTGAAAACCTACATAGCTCCGAAACTCAGCGCCCCATAAATGGAGATCGCTCAATCCCTCCATGAGCGCGCGCGCACGCTACAACCACGGTTCTTTGCTGACCGATTTGGAATATTTGCCACCGACTTTTTCCCCCACTCTTCGGGTTCATTACAATTAGTAACTGCTAATTATCCACTGTCTCGCCTTAAAATAGTTTTAGTTCTTCAATCAAAGAACCAGCGAGGGACCCCTTTCGCTGGCTGCTGCGATTTTAGCAAGAGGCTTTCTCTTTCACATATTTATTTGACAGGTACCAATTAAATTTAAAAAAAAATTATATAGTACAAGTAAATAAGGGACATTTAATAAACACCTAACTGCAGTAGGGAGCACGAACTGACACTACTAACCCAGGGATTCCTTTCTTTGCAGAAACAGGCAAGAGTTGAAGCGAGGCTATTTCTCCAAAAGACGAAGCCGACTGCTTTGCCTTTCACCAACCCTGAAAGCATTTTGCTTCCAGTATTGCAAGTAAATCATTCTTACCATGCTTAAATTAAAACGTCCTGCTTTTTTTTTTTTTTTGGGGGGGCAGGGAAGACATTTCGCTCTGACTCTCTAATACCCATGTTCCCTTTATCTGTCTGACAGTGGTCGATCACCGAACAATTCTGGAAATTGTCCATTTTTACATGTGTAGATATGTACATTAAGGCATTGTTTAAAGTAAACTATGAGAGCTTCCCTTAAATTTAGCAAACTAGTCTCATGGAATTCTGGCAAAGGGTTCTGTGAAGTTTGGACAGATGGGGTTGGGGTGTGTATGAGACAGATAGCCTAAGGGTTATGGATTAACCTTAAAGTCAGAATACTTCTAGAATTAGAAAGGAACACTGCTCCAATTTTTTAAAATAGCTATAGTTACTGAATAAAGTAATCTTTTTTAAATTTTGCTAGTGCATTCCAAAACATAAATAATGTTAGTCTTTCTTTTCTCTCCTCCAAAGCATTTCCCTGCCAGATTAGAAAAATAAACCACACATTAAAAGCATAAATTGATACTTAAATCACAACCCTTGTTTTTTTACATTTAAAAACTATGGCAGATTTTTTAAAATTACTGTTGCTTTTTTAAAAATTATATTTTTTTAAAAAAAAAACCTCAGCTGGCTGCAAAAGAAATAACAGAACAACTCAGTTTATGTAAATTCACAGTTCAGAAGATAATTTCCTTTTTTAAACAGTATGTTTCTTGAGATCTTAGTTTGAAGCCAAGTTGTATGGCTTCAAGAGACATTTTCAAAACAGTTCCTATGTGTTGTAAACAAGAATGTTATTTATATTTTTGTACGCGATATACATTTTAAAAAGTCAATCATTATTCTATTAAAGGATTGTACTCACTTCAAGTTTCTCAAATGTTTAGAAATATATATATAGTGAATGTGGACTACAATATCATCCTTTAGTAAAAGAAGGGACTGGAAAGAAAGAATCCCTACATCATTAGACTAAGTGTCCTTGAACATCAGCCAGGAAGAAAGTTCTTAACAAGATGGTGGAAATTCAAAAACAAAACAGGACGTTTTCTGTGCCAAAAGATAATGAGTAGTAACCTCCAATCCAAAGTGATAAATAATTAGATAAATGTTTCTAGGAATATCCTGGAAATGGAAAGTTTATTTTTTCCTGAAGTGGAATTTGGACTAGAAAGCTAATTAAAAAGAATAAATACATAAATGGAGGGAGTAAAATAATGTAAATTGTCAGGTCAGGGTATGGGGACATCGACTCAATTTATTGGCACATCTGACTCAATTTATTTAGAGATTGACGTCCCTTGGAACCAAATTTAGGGGTAAGACTTAAGCCTGGAAAAAAAACAGGGCTTAATTCCTGTTCATTCTAGAAGCCACTATATCAAGAGGATGGAAAATATCCAAGTAGCAGGGATGGGAAGAAACATTCTGTACATCAACAAAATCTTCAGTCATATACCATCTACCTTTGAGCTGCTATTGAATTTTTCCAGGTGGCTTCCTGAACAATTTCTACCTCTTGTAGTAAGTTATTTATAGAGTACTTCAGTGTACCTGGTTGTTTGACATAGCAATGAAAACTAGCAAAACAACAGAGAAGTGCCCAGAGGCATGTTCAATCTAGATGGGCTGGGGAGGAAAGGGAAGTTTCCAGGAAAGATATAAACAAATGTAGTTAGCAAAAAAAAATAAAAAAATATTTCATTCCAGCAAGGAGAAATGACTTTGGTCAGAAATAAGTGACATATCAGATTTAAATTGCTTGGATCATCATTTGTCTGGATTGCTGTCTTCAAAACAAAATATATTAAAGATGTCCATGATCTCTTATGCAATCTTGAAAGAATACCACAGATATGTAAGTCAGTTGAAAAGTCTTAAAGCAGAATAGCACTCAGGAACCAAAAGTAGAGAGAGGTTTTTGAACCTTGGCAACTTTAAGATGTGTGATCTTCAGCTCCCAGAACCCCCCAGCCTGCATGCTGACTGGTGGCAGCATGCAGCCTGGGGAATTCTGGGAGTTGCAAAACACTGAGCTTGAGACATTTTCCCTTCTCATTTGATACCTTTCAGACAGGTTTGCAATACTTATTATCCACAGCCGGTTAGGTCAATTTGTCCTGGTCCCCAGTCTGATCCTTCCCACCAAGATTGGAGTAGTTATTTTTATTTTCAGCATTATTAGTTTTACTGTTTTTCTTGCATTTTTGCACCAATTCTCTCATTAAGAGTCCTGAAAGCTTGCACATTATTTTGTCGTTGCTCAATTATTCATTAAAATATGAACACTCCTAGTAACCTTTCCCAACCTAGTATTCTCTGGTTGAATTGGACTGCAGCGTTCATCCTGATCAGAAAGCCTGGAAAAGCAATATCCCAGTTTCTAAAGGTCTTGAGGAGAAAAGCTAATGAGATTTCGTCCTGTGGCTGCTTGAGCATCAGTGATGCATTACTCAAGAGCTGCCTGTTTTGCCCCCAAAAGAACTGCCTTTCTCTTCCTTAGACCTATGTGCCACTGCTTCAGTCATGGCCCTGTGAAGTTTTGAAGTTATCAAATGGACTCCAGGAACAAATAGTTCAGGAGAAGCAGACTATTTTCACCTGGAAATGGGGTGAAGGGGAGAAAAGCAGAGAAAGGAAACTGGTGCTGATTCTTTGGGGGGGGGGGAATCTAGTGGGGTTGAGGAAGAAGATAAATATTCATCGAAATAAGTTTTTGAATTATATGCAAGGTATTTCCGGGTCCAACTATAGTTTATTCAAATTAAGATCTGTCTCTCTAATTGTACTATCTAAAGGTGTCATAACACAGTGGGTTATAATTTATTTCATTGCAAAAGCAATTGTTTTCATTTTCTAAAAGGTAATCTTTCTGAACAAAGTGTTCCTGTATTATTTTTCTCTTAGCTTAGATTACATTAGAAGCTGCCAGTAGGGAATGCAGAGAAGAGAGATCTGCCGTCCCATTAGACTCCTTGTAACTGTGGAGTAATTGAAATGCTTGCCTCAACTCAGATAGGTCTAAGAATGTGCTGCAAACGAAACGGCAGGCGATGCAGATTTTACACTGAGTAAATGCAAAAATATATATATTGTATTGACACTTGTTGGAGTGCCCTCAAATTTTCGATCCATATTCGATTCACATTCTCCAGGACGAATTGGGAACTCTTTCATCCTATGGAGGAGAGGCCAAGACTGGCTCAACCCTCTTTGTGCACAATGGAACAAGGAAGTCTCATCTAAACATGCGACCTCAGATTAGGATAACTTCTAATTTAGAAAAGGGCAATTCATATATGTATGTATGTATGTATGTATGTATGCATGCATGTATGTATGTATGTCCTAATCTGCATGTCAACTCAACCCCCTCCCCCAAATAAACAAAGGAAAGGGCAACATTCTTTGTTAGTAACATATACTAATACAGATTTGTTCCATTCCTATACCTCCATTCCCCCCGTTTCCCTCCTAAAGGTTTGAAAACAGCACATATCTGTTCACATTCCTTCAGCCCCTTCCTTCCAGATGTGCTGCACTATAACTCTCATGACTTCTGAGGCGGTGGACCTGTTGTCTCGGACAGCGGGAGTTGTAGCCCAATCTTTTGGTGGCTTGAGGAGAGGACTGTTCTGGACTAGTGTTTAAGGGTGACCCTACTAATGTCGGAAACCTATCATCTGGATAAAATAACGGAGATTGCACACACACCGCGAATTGGGTGGTGGTGGTGGGTTTAGCCGCCCCGGGCTTGCTTCCCGCCCCTTCGCCCAAGCTAACCAGCCTCCCCTTACCCGTCTCCTCCAGCCTCGTCCCGTGGCCCAAGGCGCTCGAGGTCTGCTGGTAAGGTGAGTAGGAGGTGCCATGGTGGTGGTGGTAGAAGGCGTGAGGGCTGCTACCGGCCGCCCCGGGGTAAGGGGGATATGCCAGGGGTCTGCTGCCGTAGGAGGCGGCAGAAGGAGGAAAGACGCCGCCGTCGTGCGGAGACTGCTGCTGCGGCGGCAGCGGGTGCAAGGCTTGGAGTGAGTAAGGGGCCGCCAAGGTGGTCGGATGTTGCTGCGGCTGCGAGGGCTGAGGTTGCTGGTGAGGAGAAGACGGGGGTCCCAGCCCGAAGTCCAGAAAAGCCGCTTTAGACGGGTCCGGCGGTCCCAGTAGGCCCTCGGCCAGAGAATTCATCGTCATCATCAAAAGATCTGCGGGACTTTCCGCGGCGGGACAAGGAGAAAGCCCAGGCGCCGCCGCCGCCGCATCCACGGCTCCGGCCACTACCGCGTTTCGGGAGATCGGCGGCGGCGACCACAATCTATGTTGCCGCGGCCAGAGAGCTTCATGCTCAGGCAGCGCCGCCTCCTTAGCCGTATCAAGCCAAAGGGAAACTCCGACGTCTATACTGCCACCTGCAGCGGCTGCAGTTCCGCCGCCTCCTCGGCCCTTCAGTCACTCGCGTCCAAGCAACGGCGCCCACTCCTCGCCTTCTCCCCAAGCTCCCCCGAGCGCCCTCTTTTCTCCCCGCCTGGTGCCACAAGAGAGGAGAAAACCACCGAGGGGACGTTTCTCCCCCCACCCCTCCCGCCTCGCCCCCTTCTCCTTTCATTCCCCGAGCCCGCCCCTTGCCGCCTCCAATTGGCCCGCCCGCGGCATGATGTCACGGAGCCCCTGGGGACCTCCCTTCCAAAGCTTCAGCCTCGCCAGCCAGGCGAAAAATCCGCCGCTTTCCCTCTGAAGGTCCGCCCACTAAGCCGGCTAAGCAACTCCCTCAGCCGCCCCCCACCCCAGGGGGGAAGACGGAGGGAGAATAAGAGGATAGATTGGATGGAGCGCAGCAGGTCCGGGCACGTCTATTTTTCTCACCTATATTAGAAGGAAAGGAGAGGAGGAAGTCCAACTCCAAATGTTTGTCAACCCTTGGACTAGGCAGAGGACTATCTAAAATTCAGGGAAAAACGATACAGTAGTTAATTAATACCGATGGGGGAGGCGGAGGAAGCGAGTGTCTAAATATGAAACGACTTTATCAACAGGTCTAGACAAGTTCTCTCCTCTCTCCTGGCCAATTCCCTCTAGAAATTTGAAAAGGAATCTAGATGGAATATTTGTCAACACATTTGAGATAGGATAGGATGCGGTTCTTGTTTTTTTTCCTCCTAAGAGTCACATGTGATGCATTAAAATAATTCAAGAAAAAGGGGAAGGAGTTGAAGTTATCCAGTTCTTTTATCAACTACTTCTCCAGACTGGGACCTCATCATGGCCACGAAAAGATTATTTCATCTGAATCTCTATAGTACTGTTCATGGTCACTGTGTTTTTATTTATTTATTTATTTGATTTTTTTTTGTCAATCACTTACAAGATAATAGGTATAAGAATAAACATAGTTATGAATACATGAAATGGATACATATAAGAAAAATAAAAGAAACAATAGGACAGGGATGGTAGGCACATTGGTGCACTTATGCACACCCCCTGCAGACCTCTTAGGAAAGGGGTGAGGTCAATAGTAGACAGTCTAAGGTTAAAGTTTTGGGGGTTTGTGGAAGAAACCACAGAGTCAGGTAGAGTATTCCAGACATTGACCACTCTGTTGCTGAAGTCGTATTTCCTGCAATCAAGTTTGGTGCAGTTAACCTTGAGTTTGTATCTATTGTGTGCTCTTGTGTTGTTATGGTTGAAGCTGAAGTATTCATTGACAGGTAGGACATTGCAATGTATGATTTTATATACCATACTTAGATCAGACCGAAGGCAGGCGTAATTCAAGGTTTTCTAGTTCTAGAATTTCAAGTCTGGTGGCATAAGGTATTCTACAATGAGTAGAGAGTGGAGAACTCTTCTTGTGAAATATTTCTGGACTTTCTCAACTGTGTTAATATCAGATATGTAATGCGGGTTCCAGACTGATGAGCTGTATTCAAGTATTGGTCTAGCAAATGTTTTGTATGCTCTAGTTCAGGGGTTCCCAACCTGGGGTGCTCGCATCCCCTGGGGGTGCGAGACGATATTCCAGGTGGTGCGAGAAAAGTCCAGGTAATTTTTATTTTTATTTATTTATTTATTATGCAATGGATTAACTTTGTTTTCATTTTAGAGTTAAGTATCGTTATTTAGTGGCCGTCACATACATAGCTGAAAAGATTCAATCCTACCATATATTTAATGCGTTCAGTAGTTCCTAAAGTCTAAATTTCAGGGGGTGCGAGGTTCGAGTGAAATTTCTTTAGGGGTGCGGGGTGAAAAAAAGGTTGGGAACCACTGCTCTAGTTAGTAGTGTGATATTACCAGAGAAAAAGCTACGTAGGATTAGGTGAACAACTCTTAATGCCTTTTTGGCTATGTAGTTATAGTGGGCTCTAGCACTGAGATCATTTGAGATGAGAATTCCAAGGTCCTTGACAGAGTTTGGATCATCAACAAGGTCTTGACTATTCAGCTTGTATTTTATTTTCTGATTTTGTTTTGCCAATATGTAAGACAGAGCATTTATTTGTGATTTGAAGTTGCCATTTGTTTGACCATTCTGATACATAGTCGAGGTCTTTTTGAAGGGTAGCAGTATTGTCTGTGGTGTTGAATAGCTTTACATTATCAGCGAAGAGAACGCAGTTGCTCTTGATATGATCACAGAGGTCATTTATGTAGAGTATGAAAAGAGTTGGTCCTAGAACACTGCCTTGGGGAACACCACTGTTGACAGATACAGAATTTGAAAGGATGCTCCCAATTTTGACCATGTTGTATGTGTGGTCTGTTCCTCTTCCTCCTCCTCCTCCTCTTCTTCCTCCCTCAATGTATGGCATTGACTCTACTTGTTGGATTGCTGGAAGAGGCCCAACAAATTAAGGGTTGCATCAAAGCAAAATTCTGCATGATAAACCAAAAACTCTGGATAGGGTTTCCACAGCTACACAAACTTTGTCCCAGGTAGTGAAGGAATGTGCACGTGGCATTAAAACGTCTACCGTATTGTCCCAGAATTCTTGGAAAACAGGTGAAGTATGGGTAATAAATCCACCTTCAAAAAAGAGGAGAAGTCTAGTATGCTAATGAGCTATCAACTTGAGAGTTATAATAAAGATCATTATAGTCTGCGAGCATCAGAGAAAGAATGCTGTGGCTACAGAAAATTTTTGGTGAGAATAGAGACATGACAATTGTGTTAAAGAATTAAATCAAAAACAGTAGATCAGGGGGACGCTGTGGATGTTGTATATATTATTTTCAACAAGATCACCAATGAGTTTCTCATTAGCAAGCTGTAAAACAGTACCACTTCCCACATGAATTTGTAGCCTACCTGCCAAGAGAAAAGAGGCCATGTGTGTGTGTACGTGTGTGTGTGTGAGAGAGAGAGAGAGAGAGAGAGAGGGAGGGAGGGAGGGAGGGAGGGAGGGAGGGAAACCATATCCAATCATTTTATGGACTGACTTCTATCCTCAGAATTCCAAATGTATTCACTGGCCTAAATTACAAGGAAAAATATTTTCCTAATGGTGAAAGTTGATTGTCAGATGTACAAGTTTCCATGTGGACTGGTGGACTGTTCTTCATTATACAGTACAGGTTTATGCAGTATCTGGATGACCACCTATCAAGGTTACTGCAGTCATTAATCTTTCACATGAATACATGAATTGAACCACATGGATTTTGACATGTAGTTCTCTACCAATATCATTATCAATTTCACTAACCATCATCGATCTCATTTAGAAAAGAATACTAGGCAGACCTTATTCCAATTGTTTTAAATATCTTTCCCAAATCGAAACATAATCCAGAATTTGTAGCCTTACTTTTGAATCTCTAACATTAGCCTGGCATATAGAAATTTAGCATTAAATTTGAAATTGATAATGGTGTTGGTAGAGAACCACATTTCAAAATTGGTAATGAAATACTTGGTAATGAAATACTTTTTCTACAAAACACTTCACTTCATAAATTTTTGCATATTGGTTATTGAAGAACATGGACAGAAACCTAAAAACTTTAATCTGATTCTGGTACATAAAGATTTCTCTGCAATGTCTTTGATTATTTTTTTTAAAAAAGCATATAGTATTACGTGCAATGCAGACTGTAGCTGTAATATGTTTTCTGTCCCATGGATAGAAGAAGAATCAGAATGAATTAAATTGTGGCAAACTGATATATTTTGAAAGTATCAGACTGCCCATCTCCAACATTCATTGTAAGCACAATCTTCTCTCTGCAATAGCAAAGGAAGCCTCCAAAATACAGGTTTGGTTCCCAGCCACTGTGCTGTCAGACACATTATTTTAAATAAAAATGCAATCATTCTCATCTGAAACAGCTGTCTGACAGTTTTGGCTGCAGAGCATTAAATGAATCCTACATGTAAAAGAAAGATAGTAAGGAGATCATACAAAGACAGCTGCTCAAAGCGTACCTGTTATTATTCATATCACTGAGTCAAAGCCAAAATCAACAATGGGATAGGAAGAGATTATAATTGTCTTAGTTGTTTAAATGAACTCCAAAGGAAGTTTGTTTAGTTCTGATGAACTTTATCCTCTCAGTCTTATTCGTATATCTTTTCATTGATCAAACGTTTAGTCTTTGGGTTGGTTAGCTTGCAAGCTTAAATAATATAATAAACATATGTCTGAATTCAAGATTATTTATACAACTGTCTTCTGAATCCCAGATAGGTCTGTGCTTAAAGGTGCTGAAATTGCTTTCATGCTGCTGCTCCTCCTGCTGTTTGTTCAAATGTGTACCAGGTTTTGAAACAAGTCCTGAGATTTAGTAGTGGTTTGAATAGTCTTGATTAATCCACCTACTCTTCAAGTGATGGAATGATGCTACTTGGCTTCTTTTGGTATCATCTCAGATCCATTTATGAGATTTCTTGGAAAATACTTGACACAAATAGTTTACTAAGGTGTACTATAAAAACATTAAAATATTGTTCCCTGGGAGTAAACTATGGTTTCACATGTTTGTATCCATTTGAATTATATGATCTTTATCTGGGGTCTTCTTGAAAATTCAAGCTGATCCAGCCCCATGAAAGGCACTCAGAATAAATGGGGTTCCAGGTCTAGATTAGAAACTACAATCCATAGCACACTGTTAGCAAGGACAACCAAGAACACTAAATTGCTGATATGGAGACCATATAAGTTTGTTATCTCATGGAAGGAGATAACAAACTGGTCAATTGCTAAACTGATTTAAAAATACCCAGTAATATTCCAGTTTGGACTATGAACTGGAATAGTTATTGAGAAGCTGATTGTTCAATATTAATGATTGTATATCATTTGGTTCATCCACAGTGTATGCAAAGGCTGCTTGGAAAAAGATCAATGACTGGGCTTCTGTATTCTTGTCCATTCATGAAAACTGGTCAAAGGAAGTTGGCCAATAGGCATTTGTTTGTCAATGGAAAATGCTTCAAAGGGCTTCAAAGTGAATTGTGTCCAGCAAACATCAAATTCATGGTTATTTTCAAAGGCATAAAATTAGGCAGGCCTTACTAAATGCATGGAATAAAACTAAATATCAATTTTACGTTGAAATTCCAACTTGGCTATCTCCATTAGAAGCATTAATGTACCCACACTTATTGCAATGAGGACATATGAGGACATATTAGATGAGAAGGGGGAGTTAAAAACAAGACACGAGCTGAAGGATTTGGGATTTGAGATAGAATGGTGGGTTTATTTACAATTACAGTCAAGGTATAGTAAGGATATGAAAGAATGGGGTATTAGTAAACATAAAACAGAATTAGATAAAATATTAGGAGCGGATGAAAAATTGATTTAAAAAATTTACAAAGTATTATTGGAATGTAAATTGGAAGAGGAAAAGCGAAAGAAATGATGTTGGCCTGGATGAAAGATTTCAGGTATAGTATAAATTTGGATGACTGGCAATTTTTTTTGGAACAGGAAAATTACCTTGGCGGCATCATATAAAGAAAATTGACATAAAATGTTTTACCGATGGCAAATCCCACCATCAAAATTAGCAAAAATGTACCCGAAATTATCCCCTAAATGCTGGAAATGTAACAAAAAAATTGGAACATACTGTCATGTATGGTGGAAATGTAAAAAAGTCCAAATATATTGGCTGAAAATTAGAAACTGGTTAGAAGAGATGTGTAAAATTAAAATAGAGTTTAGACCTGAATTTTTTTTATTGGGAATAAATGTGGGGAAATATAATAAAGAGATAATATACCTAATAGTTCATGTCACCACTGCCGCGAAACTAGCTTTTGCCCAAAGATGGAAAGGAAATGATATGCCAGAAGAGATGGAAATAATTGGAAAAATTTGGTCGTGCGCTGAAATGGATAGAGTAACTCAAGAATTAAAAGATAAGACTGAATCTGATTATTACAAAATTTGGGAGAAGTTTTACCACTGGTTTTTTAAAAAGGAGTAATTTTTACTAACGATGATTAATATTTATGTACATATGTAAATTTGTATTTTTTGTTATGTATGCACCACGTTCATTGTTTTTTTTTAAAAATTGTTTGTTGTTCATTAATAAAATTTATAATTTTTAAAAAAGTGAATTTTGTCCAGGGATGTTTGCAAGGTTGTTTGCACAAATCAAGATGGTGCCCACTTTTATGCATATGATACATATAAAAAGCGGTGAGGCTGCAAATATATAGATACTACCTTAATTTTTCTCAATCTGTGGACAATCTCAATTTCTTTTAAGACAGGAGTGTATAAGACAGGAGTATATAATCCAAGGGTTTAGGGCCCCTAAAATCCTTGAGTTTTATCTCTCCAGAAGGAGAAACTATGACTATAATTAATGGAATGCTTATAGAATTCAGATTTAGATTTTGTCTTGGTTTGCTTATATTTTGAAGTGTGCTTATTCCTCAAAGCTGAGTGCGTCTATTAGTCTGCCAAAAAAAAATATGCATTTCAGTCTGAACACTTTAGAATATAACCAGTCTCGAACCCAAACTTTCCTTTAAAAAACAAAAAAGCTCTAGAATGAATGGGAACTTGAAAGGGAACTCTCTGCCTGGCTTTCTCAGGTAGAACTGAATTTTCAGATGTTTTCCAACCAGGTCAAAATCAAGTGTGTGGGTGGAATTGACATTAGTTGCCTTGGAGAGCAGATGGCCATTAGATAATTGAGTGAATCTTCACCAAGATAATTTAATGAGCATTTCTATGAAAATTTCCACGGTTAATTACTCCACATTTAGCTACTTCCCTGTGAGATATCATCCTCCATTTTTAAAATTAGCTAATATAATTTAGAACCTAGAAATTGTCATGCAAATATTTTTCTCTCTTTCTCAGTTATATAGTATTCAGTGATTCTTTAGATTACATAAATAGCTGTTTATTGTTCCATTTGCCTACTTTGTTCTAATTTGTTCTATTGACTGTTTTAAGGTTTGTTTTTTGATGGGACAACAGAAAATTTATGGTAACCCAAAGATGAAAATATGTCAACTCTCCCAAATTAAACTATTGAGCAGTTTTTGTGCTGTGAAACCTGGGGGGCGGGGGAGAAAAAGAGAATAACAAATTGGTTTCCTGTGTGGGAGAAATGAGAATAATTCTTTTGTAGTGTTCTATTAATGCTCAATTGATCAAGAATACAATTATAACATTTCTACTGGTGAGTAAGATGTTTCATTGTGACAGATAAGAAATGACATGCCCTACCACCAGTGGTGGGATTCAAATTTTTTTTACTACTGATTCTGTGGGCGTAGCTTGGTGGGCATGGCAGGGGAAGGATACTATAAAATCTCCATTCCCTCCCCACTCCAGGGGAAGGATACTGCAAAGTCCCATTCCCTCCCCACCCCACTAACTTGCTTTCCAGCTCTGTTCTCCTGTGGAGGGCAACAAAAGAAGACCCAGCTGATCAGCTGGGACTCAGGAGGCAAAGAATAGATGGGGGCAGAGCCAGTCAGGGGTGGTATTTGCCAGTTTTCCAAACTACTCAAATTTTCCGCTAATGGTTCTCCAGAACTGGTCAAAACCTGGTCAAACAAATGGCAACTTCAAATCTCAACAAATAAATGCTCTGTCTTACATATTGGCAAAAAAAATCAGAAAATAAAATACCCTACAAAAAGATCTTGACTATGTATGGTCAAACAAATGGCAACTTCAAATCTCAACAAATACCACCTCTGCCTACCACCAATATATCGATCAAAGATCCACTCTTTTTACTCATCCAAAATCAGGGGTAAAGGTGCCCATGTTTACATGCTTGATATTTTGTGTATCTATAGCCCACCTACGCTAGTGCACCTGAAAGCAGCAATTTGTTTTTTGTTTGTTTATTAAAGATATATTCTTTCCCTCTGAGTGGCTTACAACAAGATAATATTAAAATGGCAAATATTAAGAAAAAAAATCAGCTAAGGAAGAACGAATGTACAACGGGGTGGGAATGGCATCTTTAATCCACAAACCAGCTGTAGTATAGGAGGCCTTTCCTACCATTCCCAAGTTATTCCTGATGCTTTACAACTCTGGAAGTTGAAATAATTCTTTTTTAAAGGATGGCAGGTAGAAGAATGTGAGTTGTCTGATTCGATCCGCAATGTTTTTATACCGCATTTCATTCAAAAGGTGGCATTGCACTCAGTGACTTGGGTCCTTGACTTACAACCATTCATTTAGTGATTGTTCAAAGTTACAACAGCACTGAAAAAAGTGACTTACGGCTAACTTTGATGGGTCCTTGATGCTCTCTTGCTTGTTTTCTTACAGACATTTCATTACCCAAACTAGGTAACATTTTCCTCTTATAATGTTACCTAGTTTGGGTAATAGTTTGCAAGAAAACAAGCAAGTCCAGAGAGCACCAAGGACCCCTCAGCATGAACTACAAATAGTCTCCTATTTGCTGCAATGGCCATAAGCATGAAAAACAGTCATAAGTACTAACTTATGACTGTTTTTCACGCTTATGGCCATTGCAGCATCTCCATGGTTACATGATTAATATTCAGATGCTTAGCAACGATTCATATTTGTGATGGTTGCAGTGTCTTGGGGTCAAGTGATCCCCTTTTGCAGCCTTCTGACAAGCAAAGTCAATGGGGAAACCAGATTTACTTAACAATCATGTTGCTAATTTGACAACTGTAATAATTTACTTAACAACTGTGGCAAGAAAAGTTGTAAAGTGGAGCAAAAAAAAACCCCACTTAGCAACACAGATTTGGAGCTCAACTGTGGTCAAAAGCCGAGGGCTATTTCTATAGTGATCGAGCCACACATATTTGCATCTACATTACAGAATATACCAGAAAAACTGTTGCCTGCTCATGGTAAGGCCAATGTTTGCAATCCATGATCCAGAAAGCATTTGAAAAACAGCCTTGCTATTTGAAGTGAGGAATTATGTTAATAAGACATCCTTTCTATAAAAATGAAAGAACAGCCCAGCTTTGCCTCAGTCTGCTGTTGCCAGAGCAATTAAATCTTTTACGGTGTTGAATTTCTTTGTGGACTGCAGGCATCACATTCAACAAGGGAAGGCAGGGCCATGGCTCCAACATTTGACGTGATAATTGCCCGGAAAAGCAACCTAGAAATAGAATCCAAAACTCCAACCTCGTTTTCTGGGAGAAGAAACCAGCTGCCACCTGGATTTATTGCAGCCTGTCCATGAGAAGACCTTGGGTTGCCAAGGCTTTTTTTCCCCTGGGCAATGTGAATTTATGAGTTTGAAAGCTGGTCAGCCAGAAGCTACTAGCACTGAGAAAAATTAGTTTAGTTCACATTTGAAGGCAGACTGATCTGATACCATATTTCTAAGTTGGATTATTCCTCAAAGTTCACCCTTCCTCAGATTTTGCAACGCCTTCTTTCACTGATACACATACATAGAGTTGGGCGTCCTTCTGGACTTTCAGCTGAAAGAGGAAGTGGCAGCAGTGGCCAGGAGGAACCTTTGCACAGATTCATTTGTGCATCAGTTGCATTCTTTCTTTGACAAGGAGAACTTTCAGGCAGTCCCTCATACTCAGTCTAGCCACTTCACAATTGGACAATTGCAATGTACTCTAATTGGGCCGTCCTTGTTAGGAATTGAGCAAAAAGGATTAAAACTAGGTATCCTCTGGAAATGATCAGTTGTATGGATTTTGGCTCAATATCTGATTAGCTTACATCCAATTACAGCTTAATGAAGCATAAAGAAGATATCACCAACTGTTAAGAACTAATTCTAAAAGACCCAGCAAAAGGGACAATACCAGGAAACTGAAAAGCCTGTAACATGCTTGCCTATACAGTTTACTTATTAAATTCTTAATTACTCATAGGATAATAGTGGACAACGTACAAGATTATTTATAAGAAAATAACATCTTTCCAGTGTAAGCAAAAGGAAATAAAGGAAAAGCAGAAGTAGAAAGATAAACTTCTGGTTAGTAAAACAGTTTTGGAGAATTGCAAAAGCTGGAAAACAAATTTGCACAAAGTCTAGTTGGTTATGAAAGGCATTTGATTCATTATCACATACTTGTATCATCAAATATTTGAAAGCAATATATTTAAGAAAAACATTAGAATGCTTACAGAAAAAAAAATAACATAAGTAGCAGAAGATAGAATTAATGGTTGGAAATGAAAAATGTGGGCTTGACAAGCTTAGGAGAGGCATCTTTCAGGGTGACTCATTATCACCCTTATCATTTCTCATTGCTATGATTCTCCTTTCAGTGGTTTTGAATAAAACAAAAATTTAAAAACAAAAATTCACGGTTGCTTTAAAAAGATGATCTGAAGCTTTATAGAAAGTCAGAAACTGAAACCCAGTCATTGACAAATACCGGAAGAATTTTTAGCACAGATATAGCAATAGAATTTGGCCTAGAGATATTGGAGTAAAATCATACAATCAGTAATGTAATTGAAATATCAAATGGCCAAACCATCAAGAACGATCAGGACAAAACTACAAGTATCTGGGCATTTTACAGTTGGATAACATTAAGCATGGACATTTTAAAAATATGATTAATAAAGGATAGATCCAAAAAACTGCTAAAGACAAAATTGAATGGCGAAAGCACCATCAAACTCTCATATCTGTGGGCCATACCTGTGGTTCAATGCATTGGTGGAATGATTAACTGGACACAAGCTGAACTAAACAGTTTGGATTGAAAAACAAGAAAGTTAATGTTCATATTCACCATTAATATTAATATTAAGTTAATATTCACTATTTGTTACAACCTGTACTGATATTGCTAGATTATATCTGTGTGGAGAAATGGAGGTAAAGTCAAGCAAACTGTTGAAGAAGGAACATAAGCAATGGCCAATTACATAAAAGACAGCCAAGGATAAGCATCAATGCAAGTTAAAAATTGGAACTTTCTGAATGTGCCGGAAACAAAAAACATGAATATTGAAATAAAATAATAAAAACACGAAAAGAATGCTAGCAAGGAAAAGCATTACACAGTCAGTTTCTACAAAAGATTGAGGGGAAAGTGGATAATGATAAAACCTGGGAATGATTTACATCTGGAACATTTAAAAAAAGAAACCAAAAGTAATGTGGGCTGCTCAAGAGTGAATTATTTGAAATAATGTAATCAGGTCTAGAATTAAAGCATTATGACATGATTTAAAGTGGAGATTATGTGAGGAAGCAGAAGAGACATTAGATCAAATACACTTTAAAGATTGTATAAACTGATCATAAAAGTAACACAGCAGTCAAAGGGATTTACTGGAACACCTGTAAAAAATAACCATGTGCCAGTAATGAAAAATGGATGGGAACATAGAGTTGAACAAGTAATTGGCAATGAGTAAGTTAAAATACTGTGAGATTTTAAAATGCCAACAGATAAAGTCTTGTCTATCATATCATATCAGATTTAAGTGTGGTTGAAAGAAGAAAATATGGATAATTGATGTAGCAATACTAAGAGATAGTAGAAGAGAAGAAAAAGAATTGAAGATAACCCAGTATCAAAAACTGAAAATTGAAGTTGAAAGATTATAGTGTTTATTACTATATAGTGTTTAGTACTATATCAAAAACATATTTGATGGAACTTAGAAAATTTTGTGCATTTTCATTTGTCAATTTTCAAATATTATACTACTTGGATTCACATATACTACTACACTGATACATGCAGCATCCTGGGAACTTGATGCGTATGAAAGCCAATACCAGCTAAGAACTGGCAGCTATCATTTCATATCCCTTAGGTGTGTTTACCATCAATATTTCCCCTCTGTTTTCATCAATAAAGAGGACATGCAATGGATTTAATGAATGATAATATCCACTTGGCTGACATAACTATAGTATGGGCTCATTCCTTCAATGAATATGGTCTGAAAGAGGAGCAGTCTAAAAGCCTGCCTCCATGGAGCATTAATGATATTGATCAAATAATGGGAGAACTATGTTTTTTATCACAGTAATACTAAGAGGAAAATTTTGATATTTATATCACAGGCATTTCATTCAAAAAGTGCATCTCTTTTCAATCCTCCAAGAACTAAGTTCTCCTGAGGAGTCAGGCAATACCAATTTAGGGGAGGAAACATGAGTTTGATCCACTGATTTCTACCCATTTAAGACAAGATTAAATTCAAGATGTAACTAAATAAAAGCTTCAAATTTTGTATTGTTACCTTAGCCTTAGCAGGGAAATCTAACCACGACTGAGGCAATCTTATTTCCATCCTAAGATAAGCAGGAAAAGTATTTGAGAGTGGCCCTGAATCTTCTTTAAGAAATTATTCTAGATCAATTCCAACTGAGCACTTATCCAGTCATGAGATCTGAACCTCAAATTTCTGAGCTATGAGTGTGAAATAAGTTACTACAAGTATTAATAATTGCCATCCTATAGAGTAGAACTTAAGATAAACCCTGAATGTTGGTTGGTTGATTGCTAAAATGATATTTGGTTGCTAAAATTCCAACCTATGGACTGATGAAAAAAAATACTTAAGTATTAAAAGGGAAGGCATTGTTCTATGTCATGGGCATTAATTGAGTTTCTATTTTAATGTTTCTTCTGCCAAAGGCTACTGCCTTTGTTTTATCATGGTTCATCCTTAATTTATCACTTTTACAATAATTGGTCAATTTGATTAAAAAATATATCAGTGCAGAATATAAGATCCATATCACTGGCATACGTTAGGATTGAGATCTTATGTCCATTCAGGGAAGGGGAGAAAAAGTGTGATAATTTCTTAGCCACTACAATGTCAAAATAAATATTAAATTAAATTAAATATTAAATCCTAATTAGCACCTTGCTCCAGTGACACAGGATCTGGTAAAAATTCTCAATTTGTCTGTAATGTCAACATGCAGCTTGATTATTGGCCAGAGTGAGAGGCAGTTATCAATTGAGAGGCAACTTGATACAGTGGTTAAGATAGAAGGCTGGATCTAGGAGACCATACGTTCTCTTCTCTCCTAAGGTATGAAGCCAGCTGGGCGACTTTGTCCCAGCTATTCTCATTCACAAAACCACACACACAAAATCTATCAATATCCTTTGACCTTTCTTCCATAATCGAGAAATATCAATTGAATCAAAGGGAGAAATGAAATCAATAAATGCCATATAATATTTTTTTTTAATCCAATGGTGTATGTTTGAATTAAGACCTTCAGAATAACATAGACCTTGATTTTTATGTAGCCTTTATGAATTCCTGCCTGTTCTATATGTAAAATGTTCATCATTTCCTCTCAACCTTTCAATTTATTCAGGCGATGCTGAACTTAAAGAAATTGAATGGATGGATATTGGAAGATTCTTTCCTATTGCCCTTTGTAAAAATAGCACATACTAGGAAACTCATGACCCAATCAAAATATATGGTGTTAGTTAGTCCTTCAGAAAAGCTCTTGTCTTCATCTTTTTTTTTTTTTAGAAGGTAGATAACGTTGAAGGAAAACAAGTCTCCAATGGAAGGTCATTCTACAGTCCAGCCCACCTTAAAGCAGAACTTAACTGCTTTGTTTGCACCCCCATCCCACGATCTCCCAGAATAGAGGACAACATCTCCTCCTATCATGGTCAATAAATACGGTTAAGGTGACTCAAGTGGGAATATGTGTCCTTGCAGATAATTAGACATAAGATGTAAAAGGGCTTTATAACATTGTGGAGTATATGAAATAATAAAAATGGAACCTCTCTGAACATGCAAAGATACCTTTATTAATTTCTTACGCTGCCTTGCTTCGGGTTTTCAGACCTGAGACTTTGTATGAAAATAAAATAGCAGATGGGGTTCCTAAGTCGCTATTGCTGATAATCACTGTGAGAAAAGACAAACCAAGCCTTTCTCAGAAAAGGCCCTTCAGAGGCCCAATTGGCCAGGCAAAACCTCTTCAGGAGGCAACACTGGTTTTAGACTTGATTACTTCTCAGATTATAAATTCAGACATGAGCTGAATTAGGAAAAACAGTTGGCAGCATGCATTTCCTTAAAACAAAAACAGAAATCTAATCTAGTCATCTCTTGACATGTTAGTCTTTTAACTTGGCTGTTTCTGTGATCTGTTAGTTTTTCAGTTGTAGTGAAAATGAAGTGGGTTGCACAGGAGAATATTTCAAAATGTGAATCTCAATTTATAACCTGAAATTATATATCGGTAAGGAGAATGAGATCAAACTTCATTGAACTTGTCTATATATTTGCAAAATGGGACACAGAAAGCAATTCCAGTAAGTGAGACTAGCATGGCAGATGTTCAGTATAATTGCACCATAAGCTTTATTTTCTTAAACTTCTGATTAGAATACAATTATTGCTGCTGTTGTTGCTCACAAAGCTCAGCTCCTATATACATGTAGACTTCGCTGTACTTCTATGGTTTTGCAGAAAATAAACAATTCCAATTATCGGAATAATTAACCATATTAAGTGATAAATTACTTCCTGGAACCCAGCCATTTCTGATATGAGACTGATGTAAATCTCTTATCGAGTATGGGTATATTGATCCTCAGAGTTCAATTGATGTTTTGCTGCTGTCTTTCAATGAGTATTTAGAATCAGAATTTTAAGATGCTTTCTCCTGCCTTCCAGCATGTTCAACTGCCTATACATAAAATTGGACTCTCTCTTAGTAGTGAGTTACTACTACTTAGTTACATCCCAGAGTTTTAAAGGAGCTGGCAGAGGTAATCTCAGAACCACTGCACCATATCTTTCAAAAATCCTGGATACTGGGGAACTACCAGAGGACTGGAAAAGAGCTGATGTGGTTCCCATCTTCAAAAAAGGAAAAAAAAACAGACCCAGGAAACTATAGACCAATCAGCCTAACATCAATACCCAGGAAGACACTGGAAAAGATAATAAAAAACAGTTCTGCCAACATCTAGAAACAAGTAAAGTAATAACTAGCAGTCAGCAGGGATTTGTTAACAGATCATGCCAAACCAATCTTATTTCATTCTTCAACACAGTGATTAAATTAGTAGACCAGAAAAATACCGTGGACATAATATATTTAGATTTCAGCAAGGCATTTGACAAAGTAGACCACAACTACTTCTTAGTAAGCTAGAAAAAAGTGGAAAAGATAGCACCACTACTAGATGGACTCGCAACTGGCTGGCAAACCGTACTCAACGAGTAGTCCTTAATGGGTCTAAGTCTACATGGAGGGAAGTAAGCAGTGAGGTGCCACAAGGTTCTGTCTTAGGCCCTGTACTCTTCAATATCTTCATTAACGACTTAGATGAGGGAATAGAAGGGGAACTTAACAAATTTGCAGATGATACTAAGCTGGCAGGAATAGCTAACACCCAAGAAGATAGGCTCAAGATCCAGATGGCTCTTGACAGACTAGAATACTGGGCCATATCTAATAAAATGAAATTCAATATAGAGAAAAGTAAACTTAACTTCCTACACTTAGGCAAGAAAAACCAAAAGTACACATATAGACTGGGTGAAACCAGGCTCAATAGCAGTAACTGTGAGAGGGATCTTGGAGTCTTAGTGGACAACCAGCTAAATATGAACCAGCAGTGTGCAGCAGCCGCCAAAAAAGCTAATGCAATCCTAAATTGTATTAACAGAGGGATACAATCAAGATCAAGGGAAGTACTAATACCACTCTATAAAGCCTTAGTAAGACCACACCTAGAGTACTGCATCCAGTTTTGTTCACCACATTATAAAAAAGATGTTGAGACTCTAGAAAAAGTACAGAGAAGAGCAACCAGGATGATTAGGGGACTGGAGGCTAAAACATATGAAGAACGGTTGCAGGAACTGGGCTTGACTAGTCTAGTAAAGAGAAGGACCAGGGGAGACATGATAGTGGTCTTCCAATATTTGAGGAGCTGCCACAGAGAGGAAGGGGTCAAGCTATTTTCTAAAGCGCCTGTAGGCCAGACAAGGAATAATGGATGGAAACTGAACAAGGAGAGATTTAACCTGGAAATAAGGAGAAACTTTCTGACAGTGAGAACAATCAACCAATGGAACAGCTTGCCCTCGGAAGTTGTGGGAGCGCCATCACTTGAGACTTTCAAGAAGAGATTGGACTGCTATTTGTCAGAAATGGTGTGGGGTCTCCCGCTTGGGCAGGGGGTTGGACTAGATGACCTACAAGGTACTTTCTAACTCTGATTATGTTAAATCTGTTAGTGTTCTATATTTGTTTGTCATCTTCCTTCCTTCCTTCCTTCCTTCCTTCCTTCCTTCCTTCCTTCCTTCATTTTTTTTGATAAAATGTAGATTCAAGGTGGGCTGTTACTAAATTATTCATTTTTCCTGATGTTTTCTTTGTTTTGACTTTTTTAAAATATAAATTTGTTTTGATCATTTAAAAAAATATTTGGAAGAGGCAAATGAGGTAACAAAAAATAAAATAAGATCCTATTGCATTAAGAAAGGGTCCCTCCATAAGTTCTGATTGAAAGTACGCACTCAGAGTAAGTATTTAAATTAATGATTTATACTACAAGGCTAATCCAAGATGCCTAAGAGTTAAGAGTTCTAATTTAGAAATGAAAGCATAGCTTTCAACACAGGCTCAGTTGGCTTTTATTACCTCTTACAAAGCATTATAATCTATCTGTCAATCAATTAATCAAAAACCAACCTTTCTATGAGGAAGAATGTGCTTTCATGTAAAAATATTTCTGCATTTTCTAATTTTTGTTGTTCAGGATGCATATATCTATTTCCTATATAATGCATCTGTAATTTATGAAACTGTGGATTTTATTTATCCTGGGAGGAAATAACTTTTAAATGCTAAACCTCACAAAGCAAAGAATTATCTGCACAGTGTTGAATATAGTATTTGTGCATTTGGTAAGAGGTTTGTTCAGGATCTCAAGCGAGAAGAGGAAAGTGTCCATTTTGCTTTTGTTCAGCTTTTCATTTTTTTACATTTGTAAGTTAACTGTTTTACACCCAGAGAGAGACATTTTTCTCTCTCTAGAAGCATTTTGTCTCCAATTTTAATTTCTTTCTAATGAATATCATTTGAGGCAAATGTTCCCTTTGCTTTATATTGTTTTCTTGATTACAAGCATGTTTATGCATTTTCCTTTAATATCTGGTTGTTGTTGTTATTTGTTGTGGTCTGTGTGGTTGTTATTTGTTTTATTATTATATATATCAGATGCTGAACTACTAAACTAACCTCGTTGTGAACATGACTCCAACTATTAGCAATCAAATTGCTGTCTTTGTTACGCTCTACTTTAAATTTAGAATATTTTCAATTCTCAACTTTAGTATTTATTTCATATTAACTCAGTTTTTTGTATGGCTTTTCTTAATTGTTGCTGCTTACCTTTCTCTTTTTCCTATTATTACTAATTTCATTCTCTTTTATCTTATGTAATGTTAGAAATATCCTATTAACTTATGGATCAAATAAATGGTGTGGGTTTTTTAAGTTAATAATTTTCAAACATGACAATTATAAATAAAAAGGCAAAATACAGGTAGTTCTAGACTTACAACAGTTCATTTAGCGACTGTTCAAATTTACAGTAGCACTGAAAAAAGTGACTTATGATCATTTTTCACATTTATGACTGTTGCAAGATTCCCATAGTCAAGTCACCAACATTTGAATGCTTGGCAACTGGCTCATGTTTATGATGATTTCAGTGTCCTGGGGAGGGGGGGCGGTGTCATGTGATCAACTTTTGTGACCTTCTGACAAGCAAAGTCAATGGGGAAGACAGATTTGTATAACAACCGTATTACTAACTTAACAATTGAAATGATTCACTTAACAACTGTGTCCAGAAAGGCTTTTAAATTGGGACAAAATTCACTTAACAATTGTCTCATTTAGCAACAGAAATTTTGGGTTCCATTATGGTTGTGAGTCAAGGACTACCTATATTCAAACATTAAATAGATTTTTTGCAAAAAGTTGGATAAGTAATGAAACACCTACCGTGGAAAATTGAATGTAAAACTAACCAAACTTTCAGACATGGCAAAACTGATCAGTTTTGGTCAGACAATACTTGAAATGTTATATGGGCTTTTTGTTGAAAAAGAAAAGATTGAACTGGTGATTTCTGGATCTGGAAATTTTAAAAAAGCCGAAGAGCATAGAATAAGATGGTAATTATTTGATAGAAAGAAGGTAGAAGGTATAACTGTTTTTTAATTTCATCCTTTTTTTCTTACTTTCTCCATTTTTAAAATCTGTACATATTTGCTATATTGAAAAATTCTAATTAAAACCAAACAGTTAAACATCTGATCTTTCCTACCATGACAGATCGAAGGTGGGAAATATACCATGTTTTTGGCTGCAGGAAGAAAGAAAAGCAAGTTCCAGGTAATAAACCTGCAGAGACCTTCAAAGATAACAAAAGTCCAGACAGCTATAATTATGCATTAGCAGTAGAACCGGAAAAAAAAAGAATGAAGGAAAGAAAGAGAGGAGGAAAAGAGCAAATGAAAAACCACAATAACAATTGCAAAGGCCCGAAGCCAAGTACAGAAGCTTCAGTTTAATGGAAGCCCAAGGAGGAGTTAATAACAAGACAACAGAAGACTTAACAGACAGCTTGGCGTCTGGCCTCCCACACACACTGAAGTCCTGTTCACTACTGTAAGCAGCAGCTCTGGCAGCACTTTATGAATAAAAAGACCAAGGACAAAAATCCAGACGGTGGAGAAGGACAACTGTTTCATCCAGGGGATTACCTGTCATTATGTTGCCTATTTTTCAGAGAAGGTGACCAAGCAATCTTGATCTACTTGACCTTGATCTTCATGCAGATGTTGCTTTGGCTTCAGCAATAGTGCACATGGCCTTGCTAGATCCTCTGGTTTAAAGTATAAAAATATGACCTGGGGTTAGGTGACATCTTTAGCCAAGTCAGTGGAAGATCTAGTGGGTGCATCTGCTCAACATATGAAACCCCAGTTGGATTTAACTTTGATTAGGGTTTTCTTGTCTTCTCCTTCCTATGCCATCTTAATCTAGCTGAGGGCTGTCAAACTCAAGGCCTGTGGGCCGGATCCAGCCCATGGGGTGCTTAGATCTGGCCTGCAGGCCACCCTGGAAACAGCAAAGGATTAGCCCATGGTGCCTCTGCTGGCAAAAACAGAGCTTTGGGAGGGTGTGTGTGTGGCCTGCCCAGGCTCTGTTTTTAGCTGTGACAGCCTCCTGCAGCCCTCTGCCAGCAAAAACGGAGCTTGAGGAGGCTACGCGCAATCTCCTCAATGAAATTGAGTTGAACACCCCTGATCTACCTGTTTGTTTATTAAATTTATGTGCTGGCCATTTGACTGTTGAGTGACTCTAAGTTCTGTTTACTTAATTGGTGGTTTAATTTATGGCCCAAAGGTAGAAAAATGGATTAATTTGATATTCAAATTAAAGGAACTAAGTCAACACAGGCAAGATGAGCTTCCCAATGTTTTTCTTTCTTAACACAGGGTGACTAAGAAAATTCAATTGCTGTGGTAGCTTGATGAAAGATTGCATCCTGAACACAGAGCAAAATTGGAGTGAGAAGATGCTTGCTGAACCCCGAAGGTAGAAGATTCATAGCAAGGGTGTCACAGTCCCAAAGATCATCTCTCCAATAATTGGCTAGGAGTCAATTCTCGGTAGTTATGCAGTAAGGGTCCTCTCCAAAGGTCTTAAAGATTGGTTGCAATATTTCAAATGCATAATTAAAAACACACATAAAAGCGTAACTGCCCGGACAAAGCAGTAACAATTGCATTTAAAAATATTTGACAGGGGCTCCAATACATTCTTAAGTTCAGACCTGGGAACAAAGCTACCACTTGCTCTTCAAACAGTAATTTTAAGTCCAGGAATTCCCCCAAGTGGTGCCATAATTGTCATGACTCCAATAAAGAACGGACTGGAGCAGAGACAGCCAGGATGTGATATGACCATATTCTTTCACTTGCCTAGTGTTACCACGCGGATGCTACAATGAATATTCGTCAAATAACTAACATCGACTTCCTGACAAGGAGTGGTGTAATAATAATGATTCATGGCTGGATGTCAAGTGGGTGATGTTGTAATAATGATAAGAAATAAATGAGGGTACATGGACTCATCGATCAGGGGAAAGGTGCAGTTACCATGTTTCTTTAATTTAAGGATGCTGGATGTTAGGCAGTGAAGCCAGACGGAAGGTGGTTATAGTAATTATCTTGTGATCCAAAGTATAACATGTATAAATACAGCTCTGGGTTGCAATGAAACTCAGAGCTGACTTTAAAGATAATTTGATCGCTGTTACTTCTTGTTGTGGTGTGGAAGACGAATAAAAAACTTCACTGAAGCTACAGGAGTGAGTTGATAGCTTATCGTTCACCCCCCTCAATTTTGGATGAACAGCTGACAAAGAAAGTCAGCTCTCCCCTTCACAAAGTCTAATCCCTCCGGAGGCTTCCGTTCCTTTGGAATCCTAGAAGTAACGAACTATGGCTGAAGGTAAAGATGGGAAGATGAATTGCAGTTGGAGACCAGGAAGGAGGAGAGCCAGCTGGGAGCTGACGGCGCTAGTGTTGTTGCAGGTAATATTCCACCCGATGAAGGAACAGGAGGTTCGGACAGAGGAACAGATGACAGTTTACAAAAGGTGGTGTGACCAAAGACACGGCCTGGAAGGAGGAGTGGGTTTGACTTAACAGAGGACATGGGGTTTCTTCGGAGTAAACCTCCTACCCAGGTTTCTGCATACTCTGACACCTTTGAGAAGTGGAAAGAAAGGAGAATAGGCGAGGGAGACAAATGGAGCACATCCCCATCCAGGCTTGGAGCTAGTACTCTTGAACTTCTCCGTGTAAAATATGGGGAATTGAGTATTAGCAGCCGTGATACCAAACATCATTCGGGAAGCAGCACGGAGAACACTTCTTTTTTTAGTTCTCTGCCCCAGGATGAAAGAGACCATACCCATAGAAGAGCAACACATGACTTTTCAGCTGGGTTTGATTCCTCACTTGCAGAGGTGGTGGGAGGTTCAGAGCCCAGAAGAAGAGGAGCCACACACATGACGTCTAGCGGTGAACATTCAGAGTCCTTACCTCAACATGAACCACAAGAAGAGACTTGGGGATTCCCCAAAAGGACTGGCCGCTGGGAACAGCGCATGGTACAGGGTCCACCCCCACTGCAAACTTCTTTTGATGGAAATCCCGATCGTATAGCTTTATTTCTCAGCCAAGTAGTAAATCATTTGGAATTATATGCAACGTATTACCCCTCCCAATGGTCAATGATAGTAGCAATTACTGGGGTGTTAACCGGAGACGCAACAGACTGGGTGGCAGAGTTGCATATTGCCCATGCTAGAGAATTGATCGATGTAGGATTATTCTTGGATTCGCTTCGTAATCAATTTGAGGATAAGTCTAGAGTACACCAGACTGAGGGAGCAATAATGACATTAAAACAGAATGGACGACCAGCTATTGAATACGTCAGGGAGTTCAGACGATTGGCTGGGAAACTGAGAACTTGGCCAGACGTCTATTGATTAGGGAATTCAGGGCCGGTTTAGATAGAGGATTACGACAGGCTTGTCTCTACAGGGATGTGCCCCAATGAATAACAGACTGGTATAAAACTGTTGTTGAACTAGACGTAGGGTTGAAGGAATTTAGAGAGAAATCTGAAGGTCCACGAAGGACTGGTCCAGTTGGAACTAATGTGGGAATAGGAAGGGGTGTACAAGGAATTGTGACCAACAATACCAGGGGTCATTTAAATCTAAGGTGTCTTCATTGTAACATATTAGGACATAGGGCATTTGAATGCCCTACAATAGATACAGGACGTATGAAACGAACAGCGAGGGGTCCTTCCGGAAATGTTTCACAAATTGGATATAGTGGCAGGGGAGTTAGTGGTCGTGAAAAATCACAGGGTGTCACACAACAAGAACCATCCGTAGCTCCAGCCACACAAGAGATGAAGCAATACAGTGAACTGTGGCAGCCGAGAGTTGTGTTGGGACTGTATGATAGCGGTGACGACAGCCAAGAAGACACCATGGTAAGCATTCCTGTTAGACCATTTATTAGATAATGTAGGGATTAGAGGTCGATATGGAGCATTGATAGATACCGGATGTACCAGATGTCTGATCAGTCAATGTGTGGTAGATGAACTGCATGTACCATTAGAACCCCTTCTTACCCCCATGAAGTTTGAGCAGGTTGATGGGTCATTGTTAGGGGGAGTGCTGGCTCTGATGAAGACGGTTCCTATTCGATTAGAAATTGGAACCCATTGGGAACGATTAAGATTCATTGTGGTATCGGAAATGCGAGAGGCAGTTATTTTAGGTTTAGTATGGTTAGATCATTGGAAACCCACCATTTGGTGGGAAGGTGGTTTTAGATGGCTGAGACTTATTATAGGACCAGAACCGCCACAACAAGAACCAGAAGTACAACAGCAGAGTTTAAGGGTGGAGCCCATTAGTTTACTAGATGAACATAGTAGTTCCTCTTTTCCATCAGTATATCAGGATTTGGCGGAAATATTTAGTGAGACAAAGTGTGAGATTGTACCACCACATCGCCCAATGGATTGTGCTATCGAACTGATTCCAGGGGCAAAATTGCCAAAACCCCGAATGTATGCAATGACACCAAAAGAAATGACAGAAATGAGGAACTTTCTGGACAAGAATTTAGCTTGGGGATTTATTAAAGCCAGACGATCGCAAATAGCTGCCCCTGTACTATTCTGAGAAAAAAAAGATGGTGGCCTACATTGGTGTGTTGATTTTAGAGAACTTAACGTGGTCTGCGTCAATAACCTGTACCCGTTACCATTAATCAGTGAGTTGTTGGCTACCCTATCAACTGGACATTTCTATACTAAATTAGACTTGCGTGAGGCATATTATTGAGTGAGAGTAAGACCTGAGGATGAATGGAAAACAACATTCAATTGTCCCCTTGGAAGCTATCAATTCCGAGTAATGCCTTTTGGATTACAAGGGGCCCCCACAGTGTTCATGCAACTTATTAATGGTGTACTACAGGAACATTTATACCATGGGGTGCTAGTATATTTGGTGATATACTTATTTACATAAAAACTATGGAAGAACACATCCAATTGATGAGGAGTGTATTAACTAAATTATTGAATGCCAAATTATATATCAAATTATCTAAGTGTGAGTTCCATTGTACGAAACTAGACTACCTAGGATACTGAATCTCTAATGCAGGATTGGAGATGGATCCCATGAAGGTAAAAACTGTAATGGAATGGAAAATCCCACAAACAAGAAGACAGGTACAAAGTTTTTTGGACTTTGCAAACTTTTATTGACAATTTATACCTAAACTTGCCCACATTGCACTGCCATTAACTGAGTTGCTAAAAACAAAGAAACAAACAGAAAAACCAAAGCCAAATCAACCAGTTAAATGGTCGGACCAATGTCAACAGGCCTTTGAAACATTGAAATCGTTATTCTCTCAAGCACCCATTTTGCGACATCCTGATCCAACGAAGAAATACTTCGTGCAGGAGGACACGAGTGATGTAGCCATAGGGGCTATCCTGTTACAGGAGAATGAAACCAGAGCACTACAGCCATGTGCATATACATCAAGGAAGTTTACTACTACAGAGAGAGGCTGGGCAATATGGGAGAAGGAGGCCGTCACCGTAATATGGGCACTAAGTACTTGGAGGCATTTCCTGGAAGGGGCACAGGAGGTTTTTGAAGTGTGGATGGATCACCGAACTTTGGAAGCATTACAAAAACCAAGACGATTGTCTCCTAAGCAGGTCAGGTGGGTTCTGTACTTTAATCGATTTAATTTCAAATTAAAGTATGTACCAAAAGGACAAAATTTCATGGCGGATGCCTTGTTCCGGTTGCCCCAATATCAATCAACATGAGATATTATTATTCAATCCCTAATTGTTGATAACTCATCTAAAAATGTTGTTCAAGTGACTCGTTTAAAGAAAACAACCTGTGACACAATACGAAATGCTACTACACAAGATGCTTGGCTGAAAAAAAAAATCCCATTTGTGTTCATTTAAAGATGGCATAGCTTGGAGAGGGAATAAAGTGTACGTGCCAGCCAAGTGTAGAGACGGAATACTTACGAATTGTCATGATGTAAAACAGGCAGGATATTTCGGATTTTTAAAGACATTACATCTAACCCGCTGTCAGTTTTGGTGGCCCAAAATGAGGGTTGATGTCAAACAGTATGTAAAGACATGCCATATATGCACAACATCTAAGCCCAGAGTAGGCAAACCAATGGGACTATTGCAGACAGTATCAGAGCCAACACGTCCATGGCAAGATATAGCCATGGATTTTATTGTTGAATTGCCAAACAGCAAGGGATACACGGTAATATGGACCATAATTGACTTATTTTCAAAACAGGTGCATTTTGTCCCCTGTAAAGGCCTACCATCAGCAGAACGATTGGCAGATATGTTTGTGACACAAGTGTATAGATTACATGGGGCGCCCAGAAGAATAATATCTGACAGGGGGGTGCAGTTCATGGCACGATTTTGGAGGCCGTTCCTCACTTTGATGGGGACTCAGCTCAGCATACCACCCAAATACAAACGGAGCCACAGAAAGAATGAATGCCATGGTCGAACGATATTTAACGATATTCACATCAACAAAGAGAATGGGTAGATTTATTACCGTTTGCTGAAATTGCTTACAACAACGCCCTGCATAGCAGTACCGGGTATAGTCCATTTTATATAGTACATGGTATGGAATTCGGCCCAAGTTCGGAATTCATCTGTCAAGAGGAAGACCTACCTGGTGTTAAAGAATGGACAGAAAAAATACAAGGATGCTGGAATAACGTACAAAAAGCATTAGAAAAAGCTTCCAGAGAATATAAAATTCAAACAAACAAAAAATGGAAGAATATTAAACCCTTCCAGGTGGGAGATAAAATGTATCTTCCTACCAAATATATCAAATTAAAATTGAACAGCCGAAAACTGGGTCCAAAATATTTAGGCCCTTTTGTTATAGTAAGAGTCATTAACCCCATGACAGTTAAACACGAATTACCATCATGGCTAGGGTGGATTCATCCCGTTTTTCATACAAATTTACTTAAAACAAGTATCCCTAGAAACAACGAGATACCTATGAAACCAGTACATAGAGAACCAGAACAATCTGAAATAGAATACTAGATTCTAGAATACAAAGACATACTATTCAATACCTCGTACAATGGAAAGGGTATCCCAAATCAGAGGCATCCTGGGTGAATGAGTTAGATATGTGTGCAAATAGATTGAGGAAGAAATTGAGATAGATTGAGGAAAAAGTTCCACAGCCGACATCCTGATAAGCCAGGGGCAGATGTATAACCTCTATACACCATTATCCCTTTTGTCTAATGTTTTCTTGTATTCTAGGCAGAATCTTGGTAGAGGGGGCCGCTCTGTCATGACTCCAATAAAGAACAGACTGGAGCCGAGACAGCCAGGATGTGATACAACCATATTCTTTCACTTGCCTAGTGTGGACACGATAATGAATATTCGTCAAATAACTAACATCGGCTTCCTGACAAGGAGTGATGTAATAATAATGATTCGTGGCTGGATGTCAAGGGGGTGATGTTTTTATGATAAGAAACAAATGAGGGTACATGGATTCATCGAGCAGGGGAAAGGTGCAGTTACCATGTTTCTTTAATTTAAGGATGCCGGATGCTAGGCAGTGAAGCTAGATGGAAGGTGGTTATAGTAATTATGTTGCTATCCAAAGTATAACATGTATAAATACAGCTCTGGGTTGCAACGAAACCCAGAGCTGACTTTAAACATAATTTGATCGTTTTTACTTGTTGTTGTGGTGTGGAAGACAAATAAAAAACTTCACTGAAGCTACAGGAGTGAGTTGATAGCTTATCGTTCACCCCATCAATCTCGGATGAACTGCTGACAATAATCTCAAATAGTGAAGTCCAATCCTATCAAGACCAAAGGTAGAGAAGTTCCCAATCTAGAGGCCAAACAGCTGCATTCACTCTATTCTTGTCAGGACTTAGTCCAAATCTGATCCTCCTCATCATATCTGAAAGTTTCTAGAAACGGAGGAATTGTATAGTTTAGTTTCATCTGCATATTGGTCAACCCCAAATTTACAGATGACCTTCACTCTGATGGTTCATGTAGATCTTAAACAAGAGGTGTTAGAGCATCAATGCCCCACAAGTGGAGGGTTGTGAATGTGATCTCTCTCCTTCTAACAGTACTGATTGGGATTGGCCTCTGAGAAAAGAGGCAAACACGGAGGCACAATGTGCTTGTTCCAAACCTCCACAGTTGGTCATAAAAGATACCATGGGTTCATAGGATTAAAAAAATTCATTGAGAAATCAAGAAGCACTTCCATCTAGTTTTGCCAAATGCCATCAATAAATGCTACCAATGCTGTCTCTGTATTACATCCTGGCCTTCAAACCCAGCTGGAATGGTCCATATAATCTGCTTCCTCCAAAATTTTCTGCAACTTCTATCTAGCCACAATTACCTTTCCCACAAAGGGAAGGTTGGAAATTGGTTAACTCTCCAGAATGAAGAGGTCCAGGAAGTTCCTGAGAAGGTGTACACCACAGCCTCCTTTAAAGCCACAAGGACAGCCCTCCCCCCCGCCGCCACGCCACACATACACACACATACACACCCAGATCACCTCCTGGGCTATTTTCACAAACCAGAAAGAGCCTGGGTCTAACTGACATGTGGCCAAACTTTAGAAGTCCATATAATTACTATCTCTGGACATTGACTATGAAAGGAGATATACAAGAAGATACACAGAAGGAAAAGAGTGAACAACCTTTCTCAGCAATAAATTTTAGAATTACTGGACTTCAATTCCAATGATTCCCAGCTATGCTGGCCATGGATGATGGGAATCAGGCTGGGGAAAGCTTTAGCTTTTGCTTTCAAGTTATTCTTCACCACTTATTTCTCATTCTAATCTTTCTTTGATAATGCCTAGCAGTAATTGGGGGCCAGCGATTTTCTGCTGGAAGCATTTTTTTCCCCTGGACCTCTTGTTCTTCTCTTCTTGGCCTGTGTTAAGCTGACTTGGGTAGGTGGGAGTGAGTGTAATTATAACCCACATATGGACCCTTTTGAGAAGGTGTGGATGTGTCAACAAGAAATGTGACATATTTAATCAATTATGCCGATAATTAACTCCAGCCTTCTGTGTCCATTATGACATGTAAGAGCAGTTCAAAAGGGATTTAAAAACTGTTATTTTACAATGGAGTCTATTAAAGGGATGGGGGTGACAGAAAAGGAAAAATGAGAAGTTGAATTTTTTTTTTATTTTGTTAATATGGAGCTTTTGAACCTATTGCTATTTTTCTTCTTCTAGTGCTAATCAACATCACCAGCTATGCTCTTTTATTTATATTGCTGTCAGTTATCATTAACATACTTCATTTTAATAATAAATTAAAGCAGTATTATTATTCCCATTTTACAGTAGGGAATACTGAAGCTGAGAAAGATGGCTTACCTAGAACTATCAATGAGTTCATGCTGAAGGAAGAATATGTTCAGTGTCCTGACTTGTAAACCTTGGGACCACAATGTAGCATTAGTCCTGATGGGGTTTTCTGCTAGAGCCTTTATTTTCGCATAGACTGACATATTCTCACATCTTACTTCATCTGCTAAACTTGCCAACTTTCTTCAAGGACCTATATTCACTGTAGATCAAAGCTTCTAGCAGTGGGAAAAATAATCATAAATTGGACATTTGGGGATTGGATATTTTGTTGTATTTTCTACAATTGCTATAATGTCTATTCCTTCTGGAATATGCTGAGTCTGAAGGAAGGTGTGGCCATCAGCCAGTTTGCAGCATGAAATACAAACATTTGATGCAGTTTCAGCCCAAATGCTGGTTTTGGGGTGTAAATTTATAGTTATAAATAGGAGGTACTTGCAACAGCAATATAGTTCCCAAGCAAAATTATAAATGGAAGTGACTTGGAAGATTTCTATTTATAATCCAAATGGAGATGAAACATATCAAAGAAACTACAAGTTTTATGAGGATACGTAAAGAAAAACTGAACCCCTTTTTTTCCAAGAATTCATTTGCCTGTTTCTAGAAACAGCATATTTTCCACCAACAAAACTCTGCATTGGTGACAGGAAGGGCATCCGGCCATTCAAACACTCTGCTAGCTCAGTTCAGTTGGCCAGACTCCACCCCGCAAGGGATTATGCAGTCATTAATTGAAGATGATGATGATAGGAGGGCACCACAGGTAGTCATTGACTTACAAGCATTCATTTAGCCAGAGTTTGAAGTTACAATAGCACTGGAAAAAATTACTTTTAACCAGTCTTCATAGTTACTGTACTACCATGGTCAGATAATCAAATTTTTGGATGCTTGGAAACCAATATTTATGCCTGTTGCAGCATCCTGGGATTATATGATCGCCATTTGCAAGCCTCCCAATTGTCTTCAGACAAACAAAGTTAATGGAGGAAGCTGGTTTTGCTTAAGTGAGTCACTTAAGAACCGGGGCAAAAAAGTTGTTAACTTGTGCACTACTCATGTAACAACTGCTTTGCTTAGCCACAGAAATTCTGGTCTTGATTGTAGCTCTGAGTCAAGAATTCACAGCTACACTGTTACATTCAGTGTAACAGAAATCAAATAAGGATAGGACAGGATAGGATAGGATAATCACATTAGGGTGGCACAATGGCTCAGTAGTTAAGATGCTGGGCTTGTCAGCTGGAAAGTCGACAGCCTGGTTCCAAGTGGGTCTCAACAGAGTGAACGCCTGTTACTTGCAGCAGCTTCTGCCAGCATAGCACTTCAGAAACATGCAAATGTGAGTAGATAAATAGGTATCACATTGGAGGGAAGGTTACTGCGTTCTATATTTTATGCTGGCCATATGATGACAGAAGTGTCTCTCAGATAGCACAGGCTCCCTTGGCTGAGAATCAGAGGTGACCACCATCCCCTTGGGTTGGTCGTGACTGGCCAGGGAAACTTTTAAACCTTTAATCACATTAGATAACTCAGGAAAATTAGCCAAATGACTGACTGCAAGTTAAGCAATTGAACTCCATATCAGGGAATTTAGCAGCAAACAATTGGAAATCTTTAAACTATATTTATATTTATGAATGCACTTTATCTATTCTTCAACGATAGAAACTGACATCTACTTATAACTGGATATTGGAAGTAACTTCCTTGTATCTTTTTTCTTTTCTATTTTTCTTTAACTTTGTCTTTTCTTGTATATTCTGCATTCTCTTTCTTAGTTTTTCTTTTTCCTTCTTTACTTTATATGGGTTTGCATAATTTTTTTATCTATACTTTTAATTTTAAAAAAATGATGTAAAAAATAATTTCTCACCTGTATGTGTGATATATTATAGGTCTTCATCAGTCTCAGATTCCCTACCAGAGAATCTCCTGGGAATTTGAGCGTTCTGGGCAGTATCTTTATTGTTCCTAGCACTGCAGTTTTCTGGACACAAGAGTTCTGGCGTTCCTGGGATCTGTTGCAGTCAGTCTTCCAGCTTACCAGTTACAATCCTGAGTGCTCTCTTGTTTTTCTTTCAGGCTCTGGTACTTTTTCAGCTTCTCATATACTTTCTTCCTTGTGTTGTTGTCACTTGGCATTACTACATCTTTCACCACAGCTGTCGTTGGTCCTTGTCTACTGCCACACTGTCTATACCTGGCAGTCCATCTGGATCTGAAAGTCTCTTAGAATCTTAGCTCTACTACTTTCCATAAACTTCTATGGACTTGGGAAAACCTACCCTACATAATGCAGATGTTCCTGTACGTGGTGCTATTACTTGATTGTGTTATTCAGTGTAATGCATCTTACACTATGCCATCTTACACTATGCCATGCATCTTACACTATGCATGCATCTTACACTTGCATGCATCTTACACTATGCCATCATGTGTTGGACTGTCTCCGAGACTTCTCTGCAGAATCTATACCTTAATTACTTGCTGGTTCCTTAAATGTGTAAAGGGCCGTTTAATCATTGTGATTCCCGTAATTTCAGTAGAAATCCACTCCCAGAATTCTCCAGCCACCATGAGTTTCACATATCTTACAGTTGCCAAGATTGAAAAACACGGCCTTAAATGGTTTGTAAAATTTCTCAAAGTGAAGAATTTCACAGGTTGGGTGTATCCACCAAGAACTCCCTTTCTGTTGACCTCCCTAATTGTGCCTCTGCCACAGCTAGCATGGAGTGCAGTGGAGTAGAGTGGAAATAATAGAATAGAATTAGAGTTAGAGTTAGAGTTAGAGTTAGAGTTAGAGTTAGAGTTAGAGTTAGAGTTAGAGTTAGAGTTAGAGTTAGAGTTAGAGTTAGAGTTAGAGTTAGAGTTAGAGTTAGAGTTAGAATTAGAATTAGAATTAGAATTAGAATTAGAATTCTTTATTGACCAAGTGTGATTGGACACAAAGGAATTTGTCTCCATTGTAGAAGTTCACAGTCAAAAGGAACTCTCCATTGCAAACAGTATAATAGGAGGCTGCTTCTAAGGTAGCCTAACATTTGTCACCAACACTGAGTTTGCCGAGAAAGTGATAATCATTTCAGCCTTACAGGCCTGATATGGTCTTTCCTGCAAGCAGCAATTGCTGCATTCTAGTCTACATGCAATTTCCAGATTCTACAAAAGTCATAAATTGCATACATGACAATAATCCCATCACAAAGCATATCCCACCAGGCTCAAGGTTGACTCAGCCTTCCAGCCTTTCGAGGTGGGTAAAACGAGGACCCAAATTGTTGGGGGCAATATCTGTAAACCGCTTTGAGAGGGCTGTAAAGCACTATAAAGCGGTATATAAGTCTAAGTGCTATTCCTATTGCTATATGCCATTGTGCCTGCTTTGTGGCTGCTCAGGTAGTGGGCAGCTAAAGGCACTCCTGCTTGTAAATAACCTTTGAACTTCCCAATGGAAAGTTGCACCTGGCTGCATTTCAGAGTGCAGGCCTGATTCTTCATTGGAAGTCCTATCCCATCCTAAACTGCCTACATTGTTGCTAAATGCTAAAATAGAGAAGGGAGTTAGATTCAGGGAACTGAATATGAAGTTTTCTTGTAAGGTGAAAACTTTTTGGTAAGGTGAAACGCATGCTACCGCCAGAGATATCTAGGAGGAATAAATGTCTTTTGAAGTATTTTGCCAATGGACATAATGGGAATTCAAAATATCGCAGTGGAAAATAATGTTGTTCTTAAGCCATTGCCCATGACAGATAGGCATTAAAGCAAATTGGAAGAAAAATACAGGTCCTATTCAAGTAAATATTGTCAGAACCTTGTGCTTCAACCATCTTGTGAAATTATTCAGCAGCTGCAAAACACATGCCCTTCATGCAGGATGGAGCAGGGCAGGTCTAGAAAAGCAAATAATGTCTGAGAAGGGCTTTTGAAAATGAGTAGAGTCTCTACCCTTTATTAACCCTGGTTTCTGGCTTGCAAGTGGAACTGAATTTGATCCCTAACTGGTCCCAGGTTGCCAACTCTCTCCTGCATACCCGCACATAATTCATACATATGCCACCTCATGACTATTGTTCCTAGTCCCAAATTAAGCAGGAGAGTCTATGTACCCTGAGCAGCGAGCATTGACTCTTAAAAAAAAATAAAATCTTAGACTTCACAAAAGTTAAAGAAACTCATCCCAGGAATCATTAAAAAAAAAGAAAAAAGAAATTCAGTTCGAAATAAACCCACCCACCCCCCTTTTAGCCCCGGAGAAGGGGAAAAAAGCTAATTTTCAGTATGTTTGGAGATTGGAAAGACTCGCTTTCTTATTTTGTAGGTCTAGTGAAGTGGTGGGATCCAGCCAGTTCTCACCAGTTCGGGAGAACCGGTTATTAACTTTCTGAGCAGTTTGGTGAACTGGTTGTTGGAAGAAATCATTAGGGCAGAGAACTGGTTGTTAAATTATTTGAATCCCACCACTAGTCTTGTGCAAGGGGCAAAATGTGGGGCCTGGGATAGGGAAAGAGGGTCTGGAAAAGACTCATTGATTGCAGATCCAACCATGAGCCACATTAGGTCCAAGGACAAGATATTCCTGATACCTTATTTAAAAAGAAATATGATCCCTTACGTCTGAACATGCAAGACTGTTATCAAGTGATCTGTCTGTTTACACTCACAGTCTGTGTCTCATGCACTACGTGTTGACAGGTAAGTGCAAGGCCACGTCTTGATCTTCTTAGGAGTTTTTCATTTGAACTTCATTTGGTTTAGATATCTTTCAAAGAGAACTGTTCTGTGTTAATAAGGACAAGTTGAATTCTTGAGCTTTGAGTCCCACGCCATAATTCCACAATTTGCACAAAGCTTTCACGCCAAATAACTGGTTTTGATGCTCACATATTTGAGGTTCAAGGGATTGGGATTTCCATGCCAACAGGCATGGGTTGCTAAGCAGATAAAACATCAACTCAAAATTTTCTCTTGCAGCAACGTCCTATTGCCAACATCTTCTGGATCTGTCAAAAGAGACAATTTTGTGGGAAGAGTTATGCAAAATATTGAAAGCATGGCAGGAAAAGGTAACCCTACCTCTGACAGCATTCCCAGTCCTCACTTGTGACAGCCTATCTTGGTTAATATCAGAAAATTGCTTTGTTGTCCAGGTTTCCAAAGAGTAACTAGAGCCAACACAAATCATATTTAGTTTATTCTTCTGGAAAATTAAAAAGCTGCTGGAATGGTTTCACTTCCCTACCTTTTTAGCTTGAGCTTGAGCAAGGCAAACAACACTCCTAAATCTGAGTAGCACACAGTTTTGTGCATCGGGATAAATAGTGAAGAATCCTTGGAGCGCACACTCACTCCATGAGAATCCCAGTTTCTTTGACTTTGTAAAATCTAAGCATTTGTTTAAAGAATAAATTTGCTCACCGCTCAGGCACATAGATTTTTCCTGCTTAGGGACATAGAGTAGAGAAGCAAGTTTATTTTATTAGCAAAGTTACATTTTCCTTCTTGGATAGCTGAAAAAAATCTAATGTATAATATTTGAAACACAAAATAATACATCTGCCAGTCTTATGTTCTCTGAATTGCACATTGTCTTTATTGCTACTGAAAAGATACTGTATTCAGATTCCCTTTATTTACTTAACTATGAATGACTGGATGCCAAATTATGAACTAATACAGTGGTTTAGTTTGTACAATACAGAAGCTATGAACTATCCAATCAGATTTGAAGTTACCAGGTTGCAGGACTCCAGGCATGGATTAAACATGGAATATGGAATGTATTATACATATTAAAAAGCATATCCAAAAGTGGTTCTTCCTTTTTTCTACTCTCTTTCTTTCTGTCTCTGTGTCTCTGTCTCTCTTTCTGACTGTCTCTGTGTGTGTCTGTGTATAGACACATGTGTCAAGGGGGAAGGGGCGTTGAAATTGTGATGGAGTGCATTTAAACATGCATAGAAAGCTGTATTCTCATTATAGCTTCAGTTGGAAGACTTTTATCTCCAGCTGTCATCTCCCCAATGGAGGTTACTGGAGGAAAGACAGAATCAGTTTATCCATTCAATTCTATCATCTCAAGAATTTCTGTTGACTTGACTTACTAATAAATGGTCATTCTAAGCACAAGAGTTTCCCAATTTCCGTTCCCTGTAGGTGGCAAAGGTTAGAATGGGGATCTATTTTTAATTATTTAAAATATAATTACCCACCTAGGGTGATGCTTTTGTATCACCAAGAAAGGCAGGAAAAGCATCAACCCAAAAGAAGTGAAAGGAAGAGGCAGATTCAAGCAAAGTTTGCACACGTCGGTATCTACAGGTGCCAGTTTAGACAAAAGTGTCACTTGGAAAGATTTTGCCTAACAAGATAAATAGAAACAGATGGCATATGCCTGTTCACTTTAAACTGTCTAAAAGAAAAGTCAAGATTCATTCTCCTCGTTTTAGGATTATTTTTGAATTGCCTTTGCAGAACATAAATTTGGATTTGACTAATATTAACATTGCTTAGTTTTTCTTTTGCTGTTTAATGTATCAGGCCACCTGGGAATTGACATTAATATATGAATTAATGTTTTGCATAAAATCTGAACATGAATTAATTTAAGATCCAGGTTCAACATGTAGTTTGACTTAATGAAAAGCTAGGTTTTTTTTTTAAAAAAAGCAGACAAATATTTAAACTAAAGTTGGACTTTGGGTAGCCCTTCCAATACAACAAGGAAACATAATCTTTTTAGATTGAGAACTAAATCACATCCTATTGCATTGCAATTGGCAGCATGTGTTTCAGCAATTTGCAAGTCCATAAAATGGAGCTGGGCTTCTGTTGATGGTCCATGGTCATCCAATCTGGACCAAAGTCCTGAGTGATCCATGACACTCTAGGCAAACAGAAAGAGTCTGACTTTTTCTTTAGCAATGGTGATAAATCTCATTGTATAAGACAAGTGAAGTAGCCCATCTAAGCTTGGGTTGAAACATCAAATCCACCCAGGTGTACATCAGCCTACAAGCTTTCCTCAGTCTATGGAACATGATCCAAAATAAAACTAAGCCCTTTTCCCTAATGAGTCATTTCCAATTGTGGTTGCCCAATCAGATAAAATAATGCAGACAATAGAGAAAAGAGAGTTTCCTCAATGACTTGAAGTCCAGATTTACAAGTTGCCTGAAATTTCCAAGAGAGACTGAAGTGTCTTCTCCTTTACACTGTTTCTGTCCTCTAAAGTGGAGCTCCTACCCACCAGGGTATCATCCTGCTGCCTCCAATCTCAGCTTAGTTCTCAGCAGTACACAATTTTCAAAGTGGTAATTAAGCAGAACTGTTTTCTGTGTGGTATATTTACATATCTAGAGTACCCTAAGCTTTTCGTAAAAAAAAAAATTAAAAGAAGTCATGAAAGAAAGGGGAGAAAAAAAAAGAATAAAACAAATAAGTGATGGTAGATGTATAATTAAAGGGCTATTAAGAGGCGCCTCACAGTCTCTTTGCAAGCAAGGCAGACATGCTGCGGGCAGATTTTTGCTCTGCTATTTACCACCCGCCCTTTTCTACAGCCACAAGGTGGTCCTTCAAGGAAGGCTGGGCCAGGACGGACACTGATATATAACAGGTGGATTCAGCCTTGACAGAAATCCAGCCTCTGACTGAGGGGAACCACGAGTTTTCAGAAGCCACAGTTCCATCTATCAGCCTCACCTTGAGCTGGCATTTTCCTACAACCTTCCTTTAGCAAATGATCCTCATTTTCATCTGCTCATCTATTGAATGGAATTTCTTAGGTAGCCAGATCTTGAGTTTTCTTGCCCCATGATGATAGTCAAGGAGAAAGCACAATAGCACCATTTTTCAGCCTGGTGCTTTCAGACCTGTTAGACCAGTTCCCATTAACAGTGGAGTTAGTTTGGGATCACTGGAGATCAACACATCTGGAAGGTACTAAATTGAAATAGAGTGCCCAGAATGGATGCATATCTCTATCCCCGGTGGGTTTTAATTTATATGAAAGATAGCATGGATCACCTACCATTCATGTCTGATTTATTGTGTTGCCTCACTCCCTTCACATATATGCACCTTCTACAGGTTCATTCTGCAAGAATTCTACAGGTTTTTATTCAAATCCCCCCAAACAGCTCCTCAGAAAGTAAGCACCCCCATTCAGATTCCGAGCTCATCACAGCAAGAGTCACTGGGTAACTGAGTCCAATGGACACATATGAAGTCCAGGAAAGCAGTCCGTGTGTCAAACAGGTCAGGATACATGACATGAGCAAACAAGGCATCCGACTGGGCACATTGCTCCAGCAAGGCTTGAATCCTTGGGACAGGATTAAGTAGGTGACACCAGTGCAGCCCTTCATGACAGGCAAGGTTGTGTCCTCACAAATAGTGTACTGACCTGCATCGTGTCTGTCTCCTCTCTGCCATCTGCCCTTGGATGACTAACAGGCATTGCTAACAGGCAACAACTGCTCCCAGATCTCACCTGGAGCCTCCTGACCAACTTGTTGCAGCTGTGATTCATCTAGCTCAGACACCACCTGTCACTCGTCTATCTGCTGATCTATCCAGCTGAGGCTGCTCCTTCAGGCTAGCTCTCTCCGAACCTGGATCCGGGCCATCACTCAGCTCCATGCTTTCATGCCAATTCCCTCTCCTTCTCCTCCTCTTCCAAACTGACATCTGTAGAGGGATATGAGGATGGATCCATGACACTCTCCCGCCCCCCCAGCACCCTCTTAGGTCCCTGAGGACCAGGTTTCTGCAGTGATGGAAATATTAAACCATCTGCTTTAGTGGCCATGAACTGCTTCGGTGTCTCCTCCATGACATGTCTTCAGGGCCATAGCTCTTCCAGTCTATCAAATATTGGAGGAACCCAGCAGACTTGGGAATCCCTGATGCACATCACCTTGTATTCCAGTTTCCTTTGCACTAACAATGACTCCAGGGGGCCCCTGACACCCAAAGGGGGCTGGCCAGCATAGTGGGCACAAGCAGAGACCAATGGAATACTGGGTGGATTCACACAGGGTCACAATATGCCACTGAATAGATGACAGCTTCCACCAAGAAATTGACCTAGGAAGCGATGATCCAGTTTTCAGGTCACATCATATGGATAGAGAGGCAGACACAATTGTCAACTGCTAAGGGAGGCACATCTCATTGATGTTAATCCACAAACTTTTTATAGTCCTCCTTGGCCTGCTCCAACTGTTCCTGCAATGCTTGGTGCACAGTGGTCCAAAGGGATGACCACTGGGCCAAAAGGGCCAAAGGAAACAAATGTGGATGAAATCTGTAGGTTGCCAAGAATGGGGACAGGACATGCATGTTGAAGCATGATGGGCATTGTTGCATGCAAACTCTGCCAGCACCAGCAGATCTACCCAGTTATCCTGCTGAAAATTCACAAAGCATCACAAATACTGCTCCTGCATGGCATTCATATGCTGTCTCTCCATCTATTTCCCTATGATGCAAGGGACACCTGCACTTGTAGCTGTCCCTAGAATGCACACCAAAACTGGGTTGTGAATTGGATACCTCGGTCCAATACAATGCACTCAGAGAGTCCATGCAGCTGGAAGATATGGCACACAAACAACTGCACCATCTCCTTTGGGTAGGCCCATGCATGGCACAAAATGGGCCATCTTGGTGACTTCAGGAGGTAGTGTTGAAATCCATTGATATGCTTCCCCAAGGCCTTTCTGGCATAGGCAATGGCATAAACAGTCCTCATGGGGGTCCTGGCTTGTTCTTTACTTGATGGCACTTAATATTCTGAAGTCACTTAATATTCCACATTATGACAGATCCACAGCCATGTTTGTGAATGTGGTGGCTGGGCCTTACTGTGCTGCCCTGTTCCTCTCACACACACTCACATACAGCAAAAGTTCTGCAGGGTTTATTCATACCCCCCAAACAGTCCTCAAAAAGTATCCTCAAGGCACAGTTCAGATTCTGAATTCAGCATGGCAAGAGTCACTGGGTAACCAAGTCCAATGGGCACACACAAAGCCCAGGAAAGCAGTCCACCAGTTGAATGGGTCAGGATATATTACATGAACACACAAGGCACAAAACTGGGTATGTTGCTCCAGCAATGCTCAAGTCTTTGGGGTGTGATTAAGTAGGCAATGCTGATGCACCCCTTCACGAGATGCAATGTTGCCTCCTCATGTGTAGTTTAGCTGACCGGTATTGTGTCTGTCTCCTCTCTGCCCTACGTGACCTTGGATCAGGAGGACATATGGACTCCAATGCCTTCTTATTGCTTAAGGGTGGCAGTTGCTCCCAGTCCTTGCCTGGAGCCACCTGACCAATTTGCTGTGGCTATGGCTCACCTTGCACAGGCGCAGCCTGTCGCTTGCCTGATCAATCCAGCTGAGGCTTCTCCATCAGGCTAGCATTCTCCAAGCCCTGATCTGAACCATCGCTCAGCTCCACATTTTCCTCTGCTGACTCAAACTCATCCTCCTCCTTTGAACTTGTCTCTGAAGAAGGGTCCATTGGCAGATCCATGACATTTCTATGGATTCAACTTCACTTCCAAGAAGAGTTCATAGGCATATATGAGTGGTATTATTAAAGCCAACTTTGGCAGTGCATAGTCTCTCCCTAGAAATTATATTCAAAACAGTAAATTTAGATTGAGCTAATCCTGATACTGTAGGGATGTGATGGCTCAGTGAATAAGATGCTGAACTTGTCGATCAGAAAGGTCAGCAGTTCAGCGGTTCGAATCCCGAGCATGCCATAAAGGAGTGAGCTCCCGTTATTTGTCCCAGCTTCTGCCATCCTAGCAGTTCGAAAGCATGTAAAAATGCAAGTAGAAAAATAGGGACCACTTTGGTGGGAAGGTAACAGCATTCCGTGCGCTGGCTCTTCGGCTTTGTAACGGAGATGAGCACTGCCCCCTAGAGTCGGGAACGACTAACACGTATGTACGAGGGGAACTTTAGTCCTGATACTATTGCCTGGGGTGCTCACATGAAGTCATTTTTTTCTGCTGATGTTGCCATCATTCTAGATTTTATAAACAAGTAATAGGGACAATCAGATTGTAGCAGCAGCAGAAGAAGAATTCAATAATTCCCAGCAAGGTTGTGATATGTCTTTATTCTTGTAAGCAATGCTTTAGAGCAGGGGTCGCCAACCTTTTGGACCTCAGGGACCACCAAACTCATAATTTTAGATCCCAGGAACCACTAACTGGTTCTGTGGGTGTGGCCTAATTTGTGGGTGTGGCTTGGTGGTCATGTGACTGGGTGGGAATGGCTTGTTTGTAAATATTATAAATATTCATATAAATAGTGATTTTTTTAAAAAAAAGAGCAACTTTTTCCCAAAATCAGGCAAAGCAAGCAGGCAGATTGCGTTGCTTAGAGAATCACAGATCTATCTATCTGCCATTGGCTAGCTCAGTCTGTCACATAAAATTTGTCTGCAAGCAAACTCACAAAATTAGCTCACAACACACCATGTATGTAAATATTGATTTTTTTATATAAAAAGAGCAACCTTTACTCAAAATCAGGCAAAGCAGGCAGGCAGATTCAGTTGCTCACAGAATCATTCAGTGATCTATCTATCTGCCATTGGCTACCTGAGTCTGTCACATAAAATTTGCTTGCCGTGAGTCTGCACTGAATAATAGAACCTTCAGTCCTAAGGGAGGTTCGGCTATGCTTAAAAGCAGAGCCGAAGATCTAAAGACTAGCTAGAAAGCAAGAAATCCAACCATTTCCTGCTTCCTAGCTAATTTAAATCTCCTGGCACAGCAGAATAGCTGATGGCCAGGAAAAGGAAAAATAGCAACTTAGCAGGCAAATTTTCCAGGTAAGGAGTGGGTGGGTGGGGAGGATTCCCACGTGCCATGTGGGCGGTGCAGCCTGGATTAATTGCTTTGTGTGGTGCTCTGGGAGTGAGATTTCTCTGCAGCCCACCAAAATTTTATCGCGGCCCACCAGTGGGCCGTGGCCTACCAGTTGGCAACCACTAGATTAGACCGCTAGATTAGAAACAAACAACCGCTAGATTAGAAACAAAAGTATATCAGCAAGAGTATTAAAATGGAAATGGGCTGGTCACATAGCAAAAGTAAATGGCAGATGGACCAAGGGAGTTATAGAATGGATCCCACTTGATTAAAAGCAGGTCCACAAAAGAGACCTAAAACAAGATGGATTGAAAACATCAGTAGGTATGGTGGGCCCAACTGGCAAAAGAAAGCTCAGGACTGTATAGATTGGGAACATGTGGAAGAGGCCTTCATCCTGCAATAGATAGACAATAGCTAAAATGATGGTGATGATGATGATGATTATGTTTACTAGAGAAGGATACATAGATGGAAGAACTTCAAGAGGTATTGTTTAATTATTAAGCTTATAAGCTTCTTATCTCACCTAGAAATGACTTTAGGTGGTTTACAATCAATAGAGCACCAATATGAAATATCCAAACAATAAATAGTAAAATTAAATGTGGTTTAATATTGACAAAGATAGGGGGAAAGAGAGCAAGATGCATATGAGGAGGAGATGGGGTCTTATCTTACTTCATTGACCTCTTCTAGAAATGCTGGGGAAATAGTTGCGGGAAGTAAGTAGCTAGAGTGAGAAATAAATTTTTGTGGGAAGAAAAGAAGAATATATTTCTGCCCACTTGGTTATACATAAGTGAAAGTTGCATATGTAAGGAACAACATAATAAGTTGAAAGTTGTGGGAATGTGATAGTTTCAAAGATGTGTGAAACAAGAAAAGATAAAGACAGGAAAGGACAGAAAAAATGTTAATTAAATATAAAATCAAAATAAATAAAAGTAAAATAAGGTGGTTTGGTCATACTGTATAGCAGTGATCCCCAACCTTTTTACACTGCGCCCGGTACCGGCATCAGCTGGGCGCCATGGCCCGGCACGGCATCAGCTGGGCGCCGCGGCCGGCACCGCATCAGCTGGGCGCCGCCATCTTTTTGATGAAAAGTGCTTCCGGTGATCTCACCGAAGCAGTTATCATGATGGTGGCGCTAGCACCTTTCGTGAGCTTTTCGGGTAGAAATGGCTTTCTACCCGGAAAAGCTCACCGAAGCGCTGGCGCCGCCATCTTTTTGATGAAACGTGCTTCCGGTGAGCTTTCTACCCGGAAAAGCTCACCGAAAGCGCTGGCGCCGCCATCTTTTTTGATGAAAACGTGCTTCCGTGAGCTTTCTACCCGAAAAGCTCACCGAAGCACTTTTTCATCAAAAAAGATGGCGGCACCCAGCAAGCCAGCGGCCCAGTAGGACTTGTTCCACGGACCGGTACCGGTCCGCGGACCGGTGGTTGGGGACCCCTGCTGTATAGAGAATAAATGTTCAAAAGGCAAAAAAGGAAGAATGAATGAGTCACAGAAGAATGAAAAAACTGAGAACGTTGTTAGATGGAGTTTGTGAGATCCTCTGAAAAAAAGAGGTAAGTTTAAAGAATGAGGAATTGTTATGAATAACCGTGTGAAAATGGTGGAAGCAGGGAAATATGTAGGGTTTTAAAGATATGGCCAGGTATAGAGAATGGTCAGTGCAAACCAGATTCAGCTATGCTGTAGAACCTTCAGTTTTTCTTAGCTGATATTTAATTTATTCAGTGTACTATTTCTACTCCTCTTCTGAACTTTACATAACAGTGCTTACCTCAAAATAATGTGATAAGTATTGCTGAATTTTTGACAAGGTTTACATGAATTTAAGGGGCCTGTTGTAATCTTTAAGAATCTATCAAATCCTGCCCCAACTCCCAAAATTATGACATCACTAACTACAGACAAAAAAACTTATCTACTTTTAGACCAATAAATCCTTCTTGTCCTAGACAATTTAAAGCAGGGGTCGCCAACCTTTTGGACCTCAGGGACCACCAAACTCATAATTTTAGATCCCAGGGACCACTAACTGGTTCTGTGGGCATGGCCGAATTTGTGGGTGTGGCTTGATGGTCATGTGACTGGCTGGGAATGGCTTGTATGTAAATATTATAAATATTCATATAAATAGTGGATTTTTTTTATTAAAAAAGAGCAACTTTTACCCAAAATCAGGCAAAGCAGGCAGGCAGATTGCATTGCTTAGAGAATCACAGATTCATTCAGAGATCTATCTATCTGCCATCGGCTAGCTCAGTCTGTCACATAAAATTTGCTTGCAAGCAAAATCATAAAATTTGCTAGCAAGCAAACTCACAAAATTAACTCACAACACACCATGCATGTAAATATTGAATTTTTTATTTAAAAGAAAGAGCAACTTTTATCCAAAATCAGGCAAAGCAGGCAGATTGAGTTGTTCACAGAATCATTCAGTGATCTATCTATCTGCCATCGGTGAGCTCAGTCTCTCAAATTTGCTTGCCGTGAGTCTGCACTGAATGTGCTTGCAAGCAAACCTTCAGTCCTAAGGGAGATTCGGCTGTGCTTAGCTAGAAAGCAAGAAATCCAACAATTTCCTGCTTCCTAGCTAATCTAAATCTCCCGGCACAGCAGAACAGATGATGGTCCGAAAAAGGAAAAATAGCAACTTAGCAGACAAGTTTGCCAGGTAAGGAGTGAGTGGGCGGGGAGGGTTCCTGCGGGCCATGTGGGCTGAGCAGCCTTGTGTTTCTGCGCAGCCTGGATTAATTGCTTTGGGAGGGTGTTCTGGGGTGAGATTTCTTTGCGGCCCACCAAAATTTTCACCTACCAGGTTCCCCCATTCACATACACACTCCCACATTTTTAGGTTTTTCTACGGTGACCTGTTTTTCAAACCTTCAGACCACATGTGCAGCAGTTGTTACTGGGAGCGTGATAGACAAGCAAAGGAAACTCAGTGGAACAAATGGCACAATTCTTTGCAACCAGAGAACGAAAAAAGGGGCTGAACACTCTTCTCTTTTCTTTCTTTCTCTCATCCTATTTAAGGTGCCCAACCTGGTCTCTTTAGTTATGCTGGAGTAATGTTTCCATCAGCCGCAGCTCATTGGTAGAAAAAACTGCTTAATTCCTGCCTTCTGGGCTAATACCAAGAACAATTCACAGCTGGATTTGCTTTGCCAGCCCAGCAAGTGGGAATAACACAAACACACACACATACACACAGGAAAAAAGATTCTTAGTCTCGTTTCTGAGTGTCCATCATCAGTACTAACTAATTTTAGATCTGGTGGGGCTATATATTTGAGGAACTTTATATTCATCCCTCTCCTTATTTTGCAGATAAAGGCAGATGTAATTAATTTATTAATCAAAATTCCGATAATTCTGTGGTCAAATATTTGAACAGAGTAGAACAGTGTTCCTTAATCTTGACAACTTCAAGATGTATGAACTTCAACTCCCAGAATTCCATAACCTTTTTCTTTCCTTTCCTTTCCTTTCCTTCCTTCCTTCCTTCCTTCCTTCCTTCCTTCCTTCCTTCCTTCCTTCCTTCCTTCCTTCCTTCCTTCCTTCCTTTCTTGTCTCATTTGAGTATACTGTATTTGAGTATACTGTATTGCCTATTCTTATTCTCCCTTTCATTTTGTCTAATACTTGCCAGTGTAAACCTTAAAACTAATCCATTACTTCTCAAGTCCTTTATTTCTCAAACAATCTTTACCATCAGACAATTAATGATTTATTTCAATTCTATTGTTTTAGTTCAAGAAGAATTATAACAATGCACAAAAGTGTATTTTTGTTGATGGAGCCACAAATCCATAAGAATTATATCCAAATGAAGTTTTGTCCCTTTTTTAAATAAAGAAAGCAAATTACCAAGACAGCATGCACAATGAAGTCCATACCTCTCTGCTGAATGCTCAGTGAATCAACTTTGACAGCATCAATCTCCTTCTTCTTGGATGTTGAAATAAATGCTTTCCTACATTCAAAAAACCAGGATTGTCATCCAATACAGTATAGTATTTCATTGACATTAGTGGAACATTTGAATAAGTACATGTAGTCCTTGGTTTATAATCATAATTGGGCCTGGAATTATGGTGGTAAGCTGTGGCAGTCATTAAACAGGTCATCATATGACCATGCCTGATTTTATGACCTGAAACTAAAAGTGAAAGATTCTAGAAAAAAATGTCTAAAATCATGGTTTCATGGACACAGGATGCTGCAAATAGACATAAAGGTGGACCACTTATTAAGGGCCCAAAATGCGACCATGTGACCAGTTGTAAATCAAGGACTACCTGAATACCTGCAGCTGGGCCCAGACATACTGCACATCTCTTTGGCAGCTTCATAAATGAGAATCCTGTTGCTAAATAGTAGAGATCCAAAGGTCAAGAGCTAAAAGAAATACTGAAAAGCAGGGAAGGTGCTTAACTCATTAAAAAAATAAACCATTAAAAACTCCTTGTAAATTATAAATTAATTTTGTATCAGCCAGTCAATATCAAAAATCTAATTTACAACTAAAGAAAATACAGATGAGCTTGTGTTAATCAGAAACATCACTGCTATATAATAGTACATCCCTTCTTCTCCTTTTCAGTGTTTTAAAACCTAAATTACCCTTGTCTTTTGTTTGGTGATTTCCTCAATGGTTAGTCCCTGGAATTCATTCTAGAGGTTTGTATTTCACAACCCTGGTTATGTTTCATTTCTAAAGCCAACCTGAAAGAAGGAGATCAAGAAGGCTTGCTTGAAAGAGTAGGAGTCAAAAAAAAAAAAATACCCAAACCCATGCCTCCCTTTTTTGAATCCTATTCTTGTGTTTTTTTCCCCTTCATTCTTTCTTTCTTAAAAGAAAGGGAGACAACAAGAAGTATGTGGAAATCCTTTGGAGGGAGCCTTTCCTGCCTCAGATGTATTGGACAATGATGTACATAAAAGACTCATCACTCGTGTCAGAAAAACTGGATTTGGGGGCTGAGGAGAGTCTCTGGACATTTTTTTTAAATAGCAAATGGGTTTTTTGTTTTTTAAACTGTTTAGTCTATTTGGGGTAAACCTTGCCAATTCTGTAAGTTCGCTCTTCAGTTGTCCAAAAAAAAAACAAACCTTTGCACCCAGGTTTCAGAATTGTGGTACTAAAATTCAGTAGTCTATTTGGTGACACTACAATGTCACGTGGGGGCCTATTTATGGAAGAAGGATGATGTCTTCTTATGCCCTCCAAGTCAGCTGACTAGAACTCCTGTCATCTCTAGCCAGCATGGCCAGTAGACTGCACCAAGCTGGAGAAAGCTGACATCAATATTTTACTAATGACAGATTGAACATAAATCCTACAAATTCCAATAAATAAGAGATAAAAGGATTCGGGGAATGTAATAATTCACAGAATTGTGGAAATTTAAAAAAATATTAAACATGTTTGTGGAAATGGAAATGAGTATCCTGATTGGCCAAGGTATGTTAGTGCTTATTGGAAGCAGGTTTGTGGGGAAAGATATGGCTCACAGGTTAGCTGGAATATGGAACAAACGGAACTCCATGTAGCTACTGTATATTATCCTTCAGATCTCATTTGTATGAAGGCCCAATAACATTACTAGCATCAGCATCCATCTGAGATTATATTCAAAGGGTTGACAGGTTTGGGCTCACAAACATGTCAGTCCTTTGAAGGCTTCCTTTGAACTTCCCAATCAAATCAAAGTCCTTTACTAGAATGATCATATCTGAAATTGTACAGGTCTAGAATCAAATGGCAAACTCAATATTTCAACATTATATCTCTGCCATTAGATTACGTAGTCTGGGCAGTCATTTGGAGAAAAGATGAATACCTCTATTGGTAGACTGTTCATTGTAGACACTTTTTCTTACAACCTTACCTGTCCACTTTCATAACAATATTCTTGTTAACTCTGGTTCAGTGGCCACTGAATAGGGACTGGAATTCTTTAATCCATCCGTGACCTCCAGTGGAACTTTCACATGTCAGGCTATGCTGTAACCCAATACTTGCAGTCCCATTTCAGGGAGGACATTAGCTCCAGCTCTTTCAAACCACACATTTCAACCCCTCTTTCTTTGGAACACTGTAAAGCAAAGAGAAATGTTTCCTTTAAACTCCATTCTTCTCCACTCTCTAAAACCCACAAAAATTCTATCCACCTGGATGCTTAGCTTTTGTGTTGTGTTTAGTTCTCCCAATTTCAGTCTTGTTCCAAGCTCAGTTTTGAAACCCATAGGTGACACACACGAGAAATACAAAATTCACTGGGATATAGTCACTGAGATGAACAATATGCAACTTGCTAGCCATATATGCCATCTAGTTTTTGTTGCAGACTATAGATGTTTCTCTCCAGTATTGCATTTCTGAGAGGCAACATCAAATCTGTAAATTCTTGCGATGTGAATTTCTACTTAAGAAAAAAATAACCCAGTAAAGAGTTGCGTTAAGTCCCCACTTCACTGAATGTACCTCTTTTACTTAAAACAACAACAACATGACTGTCCTTGTGCCTCTATGACAGTCAATATGATACCAGATGAAGAGAAGAATCCGAACCACGTAGATAAGTAAACTTATTTTCCCTGAAGTAGCCTAACCTACAAAACCTCAAATGTTTGACAACACTAATAGAGATTCGCTATTGATCAAAAGGGGGTAAATATTATATGCGATCACAATTCTATTCTATTAACTATTATTCATACTATTTAATGAGAGCTTATTCTGCAGAAATCAATCAGTTTCACAGCATAGCATTCAAGATCACCTATCATTTGTCTCTGTGTTATTTGGCAATAAAAGGAATTTCAGGCAGCATTCTCACTGACCCATTCTGTACCCTCCCCCCAAATTGTCTTCAAAGACAAGCCAACAAGTGGTATGTTTTGGTAATCTAATCAAGCTACTGGGAGTAAGTCATCGCTATAAGAAAAAAGTCTAAGTCAATTTGATAGGATAATTTGACCATTACATATCAAAAAACGCACATTCAAAATGATCCACTTTGTTCCCTCTACTGTTCCCAAAGCAAGTCATCTATCAAGACCTCCAAGTCAGTTTTGGTGCCACAACCCACCTGAAGCTTCACTGGGATGGGTTTAGATAATCCATACTGTCCCATACTAAAACTTGTCAGCTACCATCCTCTTCAGCACCTGGCCCTAAAAGAAATATTTGAAACAAGATGATGCTTCTCAAATATCTCTTTAGATATATTTTTTTCAAGATAGAAGGAAAATTTCCTGATGTAAGAAATCGTCTAACCATTGAATCCATCCTTTTTAGCACAAGGCAACTTGATTTTTCTACATCAGTGTCTAAGTCATAAGTAAATGCTTATCTCTCATTTTGGCATCCTTTACACTTTTTTTTCAACAGCTATAATCAGTTTAATATCTTTCCCCAAACCCTCCAGCCTCTTGCCATCAGTAAACCTGCTGAAAGTTGCACATACCTGACTATAGTGTGGGAAAAAAGGAAAGACTTGTGGAGTGACATAATTTCAGGACAGGGTACAGCTCTTGAATACATGGTGAGGTGTTTTTTTTTTCCTCTTCAGTTAATGGTATTAGGGAGCAGAAAATGGTAAAAACCTTTACTTCAATTTCTTAAGGGTCATTGCTAGTCTGAAAGGAAAATATTGCATTGGGTGGATCATTTGACACGGTAAATACAGGATCCTTACAGCCCAATAAAAATAAGTTGACACATTGAAATAATGCCTACAGGCAAGACTAGTCCGCTATAGAGGAAGCATCTAACATATCCAAAAATAAGTAAAACTCCACCAAGGTCTTGAATTGGTGGTTATTAAATAAATAAATAAATAAATATTTAGGCATATATTTAATTTATTAAAACAATAATAATGTTAAGGATATGGTTTTTAGAGCAAAATGCTTAGAAAAACTATTCCCAGATTTAACGAAGGGAAATTAGCAGATTTATTTGCCACTAGTAAGATTTAAAAAAAAAAAAACTACAGAAAATTCTGAAACTGCCCCTAAGTAGAATTATATTGGCTTGGTCTACACTCAGGAGTTTTCCTTCCAGCTCTACCAAGGACAATGTTGAAACTAAAGCAAATAGCTGTGAATAAAAACAAACCATTGAACAAACCCCAGAGCTGTACTTGAAAGCATAAGCTGCCCTCCCTGAATCTCCCTATTTTCCCATCATCACTAGCTGGCCTTGCCAAGCATCTGTGGTCACCCATTTCACAAGGAACATCCCATTCAGCACAGAGAAATTCTCCTCTAATTCAGAAAGTCCCTTGTGGTGTCAGGGATGACTCAACACCCTCCCTGAGGCAGACTAATCTCCCTGTACCCTTGGGGGGAGGGATTTGTTACTCACAAGACAGGAATAAAGATCCACTCCCATGCTCCCAATTCTGTCTCCACTTTTTTTTTCCCCCTGAAAATACAGAGACATTCTCATCAAGCCTATAAGGGAATACCGTGGGAAAATCATGGCTCTTCTTGTTGTCTCCAAACTTCTCTGGAGCCAGACGTTATGGGAGAAGCCATCTGAGAATGCTCAGACTTGTCCCCCGACAACATCAGGACCCAGAGAACTTCAGCAAAAGATCACAAGAGGAGTGGGTGCTTCTTCCAAATCTGGGTCAAATTAAAAAATAAATCAGAAACCCAACTATGTATTGTGTTCAAGTTTCTAGTCATGGTACAAGAGATCAAAAATCCAAATTTCTGTTCAGTACACACACATTGGCTGTGTTCATATAACACATTTACCTGGTGGCACAGTGGTTAAGGAGTGATATTGCAGACAAATTCTGCTCACAGTCTGGAGTTTGATCCTGATGGGGCTCAAAGTTGATCCAGATTGTTGGGGGCAATATGCTGACATTGTAAACCACCATAGAGTGCTGTAAAAGCACTATGAGGTGGTAGATAAGCGTAAGTGTTTTTGATATATTGTAAATCTCTGCAGCCACTGCAGCAGTACAGAGTCAGCATATTGCCCCCAACAATCTGAATCCTCATTTGACTGACCTCGGAAGGATGGAAGGCTGAGTTAACCTTGAGCTGGTGAGACTCGAACTGCCGAACTGCTGGCAGTTGGCAATCAGCAGAATTAGCCTGCAATACTGCATTCTAACCATTGCACTAGCATGGCTCTTATAACTCCATGGTTATGTTACTAGGGAACGATATTTGTTGGTCCCTGCACAGCTTTCCACTGAATCTTAATGGTACAGATTTTGTACACTGTAGTTTAATCCCTAGAAGAAACCACAACATGTAATACATTATTTTAATATCCCAAACAAATTGAAACAGAATATTTAGCAGTCGCCTAAAACTGAAAATGTTTATTTCCCCAAGCAAGATTTTCACACTTTCCCATAGTTCTCTTAAATAAGATTTACTAAAATGAAAAGAGGGAACTATGAGAATTCCAAGGTTAGAATTACTTTCAAGTTAAACTGATATACGTATTTAAGAGAATATTTGAGTGGAGAGTTTCTGTTTTTCCTTCCAAACAGGCTTACTATGACACAGTTCTTAAGAACCCTTCAGTGATCATAGGAAGCCATGCAGTTGACAGATAATAACGCAATCTCCAGAATCTTTATCAGTCTGGGACTCGTTTTCATCTTGCCCATGCCATCTCATTTCCGGGATCATCATGGGCCTCCATACTAAAACATCATAAATCAGTGTTTCTCAGCACAGCAGCTTTAAGATGGGTGGAGATGCTGGCTGCAGAATTCTGGGAATTGAAATCCACACTTCTTAAAGTTGCCATGGTTGAGAAACCCTGCCATAAATTATGGCACAATGAGTCCTGAGTTTTTGAATAGGTGCTGGCCAATGTCATTCCATGACTCCACCCACTGGATAATCCTCCTGGACAGGAAGATGCATATAATAAAACTCCTTGATGCAATTGAAACTCCTAAGTTCCGTCTACTTTTCTCAGCCTAGTACCTGGTTGCACTGAACTTGTTCTCTGTCTGTCTTGGGATTTATTAGCTGCCACATTCAAAGGGATTGATGAAGACTAGCTTGTAGAGAAATTAATTCAACATTGTCCATTTCACTCAAGAAGTGAAGCATTATTAGGCAAGAAAAGGCTGATGTGTTCCCTATAACTTTTTCAAAAGAAGGATAGGAAGTAATATATCCAGTATTTCAGGAGCACTGCCTTTCCCTCCTTTGAGATAATTATTCTTTTAAAAAAGAAAGGAAAAGCTGGGGGGGGGGGAAGCAAAAGTTTTATTTTTGGTTGCAAAATGTTCAGCTTTTTTACCCAGAAGGATTCATCATGTTCCTGTAATCCTTACAGGTTCAGTTTGAATTTGTTACATGAATTTGAGTTAATTTGTTGAAGTCCAATTCTATTGTTACCAATGTGGTCATTTTCATGAGCAATTTTTCATAATGATCCATGCTCATTATTCATTGTTAGTTTGGCATTCTGGCCTGACTTTAATAAAAGTATTCTATTCAGAATGTAGTTGGGTGCCCTTCTAGATTCCACTCCTCCTCCTCCCATCAGATGTTCTATTCCCCCCTTCCCCCACCCCAGCAATATGTGGCCATAGAAATATTAATTGTGCTTGTGTCCATTGTTTACAGCAATTTCTTCCTCTTTATCTTTATGGGTGTGTATAAAAGGGTGTTTGCTACTGTGATACTATACTTCTTGACTGTAAAGCACCATCATAAGATGTAGGTGTGTGCAGGTGTATGTTTACAACATTATGTTATAAAGCAAACTTGTGTCCTCCAAATGTATAGGATAATTGTTCTCATTCCCAACAACACAATCCAACACACCAGGAAGGCACCAGATTGCAAAAGGTTGTGATTAACTAGCAGAACAAGCCATTTAGAGTATGATCTGGTAAAATCCTTAGGAATTCTTTTTCAGAATAAGCTGAACCTTTAACTGTAGTAAATCATGTTTCTTTTATGCAGTGGTGTTCTTAAACAGGCCCTCCCTTCTACATCCTGTTTCCCAAAGCACCTTTGAAGTTGGTGAACACCCAGCTTGGAGAGCCAAGAAGCCTTCTTCTGCAGCATGACAACTTACCTAAGTCCCTGAAGGCATTTGCACACCACATCAGATCCTCAGACTATTCTTGACTCCTATCAGCAACATCCTATTGTCAAGCAGCAATTCCATAACCTATTTTCTGAGGCAATCTATGACATGAGATCATAAGGCCTAACCAGAGGAGAGGAACTTCTTCCAGTTGAGCAAGAAAGTTATTGGGTAGAGGAAGTAATGTTGACAAAACATCCAAATTAGATTGTTTGCATTGTTATAGAAAGTGAACAGATAGCCTGGAATAGAGTTCTAGGTGGCTAGAATGCAATCTTGCGTCAAAAGTGAGGAAGTAACAATTTGGTGGTTATCTTTTGGTGAAGATAATCAGCAAACAGAATAAAATGTCATATTCCAAAATGATAGCCAATCTTTGGACATATGGTACGTCCAAAGTCCTTTCTTATGCCATTACAGTTCCTTGGCAGTGATTGGCAGAATGACCTTTGGATAGAATAGAACCTGAAGAAAGTGGCTTCTCAAGTGAATTGACGGCAATCCTGGAGGTGTCCATATGATCCATCACTTCTGTCAAAATGACAAAAACAACACCATGTATCATGCTGCAAACTCCACTCCTTTCCTATATGCATATGAGTCACATTGCACATACAAGTATATGAGTTGGGCGGCTGTTTTAAATTTAATAAATAAATAAGGGAGAGTTTGCACTGTGCTGGCAAAACCTTGCTTACCTCAACTCCAAAGCAAAACCCCAAATGAAGTTTAATCTGAACCGAACGTAGCACTAATAGCAAATGCAACTCTAGGTTATAATTAATTGATACGATAAAGCATGTGGTGGAAATTCAACAGTTTGCCATCATGTACATGCTCCTGTGATCCCCTCACACATGGGCTCACATCCATCTCTCACATTTCCCTCTCTAACAGACTCGGCCAAACAGGGATCTTTTCCTTTATTGGCATCCTTCAGTCTCAAAAGACTGGTATTGTGGTCTGAAAAGAGGTCCTAAACAGCATCTAGTGTGGCTAAAAAGGCCAATTTGAGAGTGGCAATCCCTTCCACACTGAGGACAGATACAGTCTATCCCCTGTCCAGCTCCCAGATTTCACTGGTTCCGGGACTGCCTCTTTACCTCAGCCTGCCAAACGAGTGTGTCTTCAAATTGGAGAAGGCCATGCTGCGTCTTTAGCCTCCAAGCTGAACGATCAGAGGTCAAGGTTCCCCAGCTGTTAATGTCCATTCCCAAGGCCTTTAGATCTTTGCCTAGAGGTAAGCAAACCAACATTTTCAACTTACAGGTAGTCTTCAATTTACAACAGTTCATTCAATGACTATTCAAAGTTACAACAGCCCCGAAAAAATGGACTTACAACTGGTTTTCATACTTATGACTGTTGTGGCATCCCCATGGCTGCATGACCAAAATTGGGACGCTTGGCAACTGATTTATGTTTATGATGGTTGCAGTGTCCCCTTTTGCGACCTTCTGATAAGCATGGTCAACGGGGAAGCCAGATTCACTTAACATCCGTGTTTACTAATTTAACAACTGCAGTGATTCACTTAATAACTGTGTCAAGAAAGGTTGCAAATAGGGCAAAATTTGCTTAACAACTGTTTCATTCAGCAAATCTGCTTAATTCAAGTAGTTTTCGACTTACGACAACAATTGAACCCGATTTCTATTTCTGAGACATTTGTTAAATGAATTTTGCCCCGTTTTACAACTTTTCCTTCCAAAGTTAGCTTCCTCATACAAACACACACACAGAGAGAGAGGAAAATCAAGTATCACTTATTTGATTAACCCACCTCTAATTAACTTGTCAGATCAGGAAAAATAAAAATATTTCATCTAGAAATGACATGTTATATCTTCCAGGGGGTAAAAATGGGAGAGGTGGAAAAGGAGCCTTAGCTTGTCTTTTGAACTTGTTTTATAACCTCTCCCTTTATTTATTTTTCCTTGGGGCAGTTTTTAAAACCTAAAAGGAGATGAGTTTGTAATCTACTTGGCATGTTCTGCCAAAGCACACTTGAACAACAAACATCAAAATGTCTGCATATTTCCCTCATGAGGACTTTGGCTTCTGGTGGCTCTGTGTCCGTATAGTTCCTTGGCAGCAGAATGGAAATAGTTGGCTACTGTTTATTTCTCCTTTAAAAAAATATATCTTACCTTTCTATTCTAAAAGTTTGGGATTTCTAGTGGGTTCTTACTTAAATACTACACAAATCTGCCCTCCTTAGGTATAATCAAGATTTTCCAAAGTGAGCAAGATATAACAATTGGATGTGAACTTTATCACTGACTGGTAACTATTACTATTGTCCTTTCCATGTGCGGGTCTTTCTATCTTGTCTTGTAATGCTGAGCAAGTATCTTTCCATGGCTCTTTGTGCCACTCCTAGCTTTGGTATCGAAAACATTATGCAAAGACAGACAAATTTATTTGTTTGATTTAGTTGTTCGTTCAATTTTCCTTATCAAATTCAACTTCCTTGATCTTTGATATATGACTGTTTGGATCCCCACTTCTTGAAGCATCTTTACATCTTTACATGTGTAGCTTAAAATCCTATGTTGCATAGGATTTTAAGATATACATCAGAAAATACTTTTTTTTTCTGGAATTCAAATAAATTTGGCTATGGCAGGGTTTTTTATTTGGTTGTGTCATGGACCCCTTTGAAATACCCCTTCATGCCCCTTCTCAGAAAAATGTATCAGAATAAATGAAACATTTGGTAAATGAAACATTCTTTTTCTCAGCCAAAGGAATGGAAAAAGCACATTCATGTCCCTAACCACACAGCATTGATGTCACCATTAGCATTATTTATATGGACATCACTTTGTCCACACAGTGAACAACTAAGAGACTATCACACATCTTTGCTTAGTGCACTTACCAAATTTTGCTCATTGTCATCCTTCATAATCTTTCAACCAGAATTCTGCCAAATCCTGTCTGGAGACACTTCCCAAATTATTTCCCCAATAAATGTTTTGCATTCAGTCTGGGGGTTTTCTCTTTGAATAGGGGACCAATATTTTTTTTCCAATTGCACAATCACTTTTTCTTTAAATCTCTTGTTTTCATCCAACCTATCCATTCATATCATTTAATTTTTTTTCTATATTGCATTAATTCAAGTGAATAATATTTCCCTAAACTCAACCCCGGTTCTTCCAAATTAGGTTCATAAGATATCTTTACCTCCAGCCTATGACTTCTACTTTCATATGTACTTTCAACATATTCCAGTTCTATCAATAAAATAATGCCACCTGATGGAACTCCAGAGGCATGCTTTTTCTTGTCACCACTCTTTCTCTGTGGATTAGAATTCCCATGCCAAGATCTGGACAGCTTCAATCCTACTAATTTTCTGTAGGATTTTAAAGACCTGGGTTTACTATAGGCACTGGGCCAAGATGTCACGTGATCCTGCTTAGGTGGAGTTTGGAATCAATTGCCCAGTGTAATGTGTTTTTAATACATTCATTACTGTTATGATTTTTATCCTACATAATAGTTTTGATCTTACATAAGTCATCGAGGATTGTTTGGTGAGAGCCTTAAATCATTTTAAAAAATCAACCTTGATGATACCATTTCTGACATACACAATTACTTCCTGGATAGTATTTATCAATTTCACTATATGCCTTTATTAAGATCTATTGATGACACCTAACCTTTTCTTTCTTTTTCCTTTAATTAAGTAATTAATTTCATTTACTCCACTTTCATTCCAAATTGCAGCCTTCCATATATTATGGTTACCAACACTCTATAGATACTGACCTCCCATGGCTTGAGCAATCATTTTGGCTAGTATGCCACAATTAAATTCAAAGTCCAGTTTAACCCCAAGCATACTTACATTGTTATATGCAACCTAGCCTCTTGAATTTTAGGTCTACTGAGCAAGCCAAAGTTGTATTTTATGCAGCCTGCCAATTTGGACAACCTGTACTGATACACTTGAAATACAAGTGATATAAACTTACTTCACTGTTTAAATCAATTTTCCTAAGAGAGAGACAGAGACAGAGAGAGACAAAGAGAGAGACAGAGGCAAGTATGATAGTCTGCTCAGAGGTGGTTCAAAAGTATTGTTTCAAAAAGAATGAACAAATTCATTTCTCTAATTCCCAGAGTTATATAGATCCTTTAAAGGCCATGAACATTGATGACTGAGCCAGGATCCTATAGTAATAGCACTTAGACTTATATACTGCTTTATAGTACTTTTACAGCCCTCTCTTAGTGGTTTACAGAGTCAGCATATTGCCCCCAACAATCTATACAATGGGAATTGTCTGTTTTAGCATTTGAAATGTACCTGTCAGAAAATAAACAATAAAATTTGCTTACTTGTCAGCTTAAAAAGCACCTAGCTAAGAATAATTATACAGGGACATGGTGGCTCAGTGGCTAAGACGCTGAGCTTGTCAATCAGAAAGATCAGCCGTTTGAATCCCTAGTGCCATATAATGGAGTGAACTCCCGTTACTTGTCCCAGCTTCTGCCAACCTAGCAGTTCGAAAGCATGTTAAAATGCAAGTAGAAAAATAGGGGCTACTTTTTTACAGCATTCCATGCGCCTTTGGCATTTAGTCATGCTGGCCATACGGAGATGTCCTCGGACAGCGCTGGCTCTTCGACTTTGTAACGGAGATGAGCACCGCCCCCTAGAGCCAGGAAATTACTAGCAAATATGTGCGAGGGGAACCTTTATCTTTTAAGAATAATTAATTCAGGAATTCTTAGAGTCTTTTGGGTTTGAGATAATCTGTAAATATATATAAATGGGATGCATGTGAAAAATGTTCAGCTGCGGATTCCTGAATGCATTCCTGAAAGGATGATAGGTACCCTTCTGGGACTGTTGGGTGACTCTTATGCTCCTGGGTCTTTTTTGCTCTCGTGCATGCTTCTTCATAATTTTTTCTTCTCCCTTTCCAGCCATAGATGATTCACCATGTCCAGGCGCACTGGCTTCTTCTTCATCGCCATGGTGTTCTGAATCACCTTTCCTCAGGTGAAACTCTGATCCTAAAAGGTGACCTGACAGCCTAGTCATGTTATGCTGACTTCTTAGATTATGAAGTGCATGAATATCTGATTAGGATGTCAGCTCTCAAAACACCCAAGTTCAATGAAGGAAAGCAGCTGTGTTTGAATAAACCATCTGACCTACTTTTAGACCATGTGAATAGATGATGGTAGGGAACTGAGAAACAATTTTCTACCATTTCTTTCAGTGGGAGATATTGCTAGGCATTCTATAAGGCCTGTTCTCTGCCTTCTAAACTATTTCGCTGCCTTCAAGTTAAGAAGAGGACAATGTCTCATCACTGCTGTTATAATAAAACCCAGTTCCTATTTGACCAACTTTTGAAGACGTAACTTCTCTCATGTTCTTTACTTCAAGAAACAAAAGCCATTGAACGAGTCTGCTTAGATATCTGGAGAGTATCTGCATGGATTGTGTCAATACAAAGCTCCATATAAGGGTGACACAGATCAGTGGTATCTCCAAAGTTCTGATTCAAAAGAATTGAGATTTATAAGGATGATGGTATTGATTGAAGCATTTCAGAATTGGTTCTAATAAAAGCCTTTGTAAATGTACATAAAACACTACAGTCTCAGAAACAAAAGATCTCTGAAGAGCGATGTTCAACCCGTATTGGTTCACATTCTGTGGAATCATCATAGCAAGTCAATATTGGAATGTTGACATTCATTTCTGTTTGTAAGTGTAGTCATAGACTTGGCAATGTTTAAAAGTACATAACCCAATTTAAAAAACACCTGTCAGAGCACTTATGAGTTGTTTCTGTTGTTTGTTTTGCACTTTTGCTTTGTTTTTATTAAGACAGTTGAAACCCTGATATTGTGACCTTCAGAAAGGAAATGTTTACATAAATAAGACTATTCATATACTATACTATACAAGTTGTTAAGTGCTTAGCACATATAACAGAAAACAGAATAATATGTGCCATCTTGGTTTGATTGCTAACTTTACTTTTTATTAATTAATTAATCAACTTTATATAGCCACCTATCTCATTGAAAGCCACAGCACACTATTAATGGGCAAAACCACATAGAAAATGACAGATACACCAAATAATGGTGTACTATAAAATATTATTAGATACAAAGGACCCCAGACAAAGAAGGCATAGGCAAAGAAGGAATAAAAATAGTCCACTCAGAATGTAGCCATGTAAGTGTGTCTCAAGTTCCTTAGGAGCCCTCAGCCAGATAACATAATCAAGTTTTGAGGGGCTTCTAGATCAGCGGTCACCAACTGGTGGGCCGCGAGAAAATTTTGGTGGGCCGCAGAGAAATCTCACCCCCAGAACACCCTCCCAAAGCAATTAATCCAGGCTGCGCAGAAACACAAGGCTGCTCAGCCCATATGGCACACGGGAACCCTCCCCGCCCACTCACTCCTTACCCGGCAAGCTTGTCTGCTAAATTGCTATTTTTCCTTTTTCTGACCATCATCTGCTCTGCTGTGCCGGGAGATTTAGATTAGCTAGGAAGCAGGAAATGGTTGGATTTCTTGCTTTCTAGCTAAGCACAGCCGAACCTCCCTTAGGACTGAAGGTTTGCTTGCAAGCACATTCAGTGCAGACTCACGGCAAGCAAATTTGAGAGACTGAGCTAGCCGATGGCAGATAGATAGATCACTGAATGATTCTGTGAGCAACTCAATCTGCCTGCTTTGCCTGATTTTGGATAAAAGTTGCTCTTTTTTATAAAAAATTCAATATTTATATAAATATTTATAATATTTACATACAAGCCATGCCCAGCCAGTCACATGACTATCAAGACACACTCACAAATTAGGCCATGTCCACAGAACCAGTTAGTGGTCCCTGGGATCTAAAATTATGAGTTTGGTGGTCCCTGAGGTCCAAAAGGTTGGCGACCCCTGTTCTAGATTATCAAAAGGGATGGAGCTAATCTAATTTTGGGGAGGAGGAAGACTGTTCTTTAAAGTGCACAACATAGCAGAGAAGGCACATCTCCCGAGACCTGCCAAATGTAGGCTGCTGGCTGATGGTACATGCAGTATGCCTTCTTTGATAGATATAATGGCGTGGGTTGATATGACCTGGGAGAGGAGGTCCCTCAGACAGTCTGATCCCATGCTATCTACACCTTGATCCTGACCAATGTGCTCCTGGATCAGAGGTGTAACATGTGATGTTCTAGGAACACATGATTCCCTGCTCCTCTGCATTCTGTACCTGCCAAAACTTCTAGATATGCTTCAAAGACAGCCCCATGTAGAATGTGTTGCAATAGTTCAATCCAGAGATGACCACAGTATGAGTGACGTGAGCAGGGCTTTCTAATCCAGAAATAGGTGCAACAGGCTCAGAAGACTAAGCTGTTCAAAGGCTCTCCTGGCCATGATTGCCTCCAGCTTATTGAATAGGAATTATGAGTCTAGGAGGATCAATAGGTTGTGCATGGTCTACCAGGGGCAGTGCAACCCCTTTAGAATTAAAGATGGCACAGTCCTGGAACCTGTAGGCCCTAAAATCCAGATCTACTTATTCTTGCCAGTGTTTAGTAGAAGTCTGTTGTTCCCCAACCAGATCCTCACAGCCTCCAGAGATAAGACATTCAGAGCATCATTTAATTTGCCTGTGGTGGAGATGTATAATTGAGTACCATCAGCATACCTATGATTCTAACCCTGTGGAAATAAATGAGCTCATCCAAAAGCCCCATACAGCCCTTAAAAAGGAGAGGAGAAAGCACCAAATCATGTAGCAATTCACAAATTGCCAAGATCTCTCTTCTCCAATCATCACTGAATGGAATCAAGGAAGGAGGCAAATCACCACAACACCCCCAATCCTCTAAACTAATCCAGAGGGATATCATAGTCAGTGGTATTTAAACTCACAGAGAGGTCAAGTTGGGCAAAGATAGATACACTACCCATTCCACCCACATCTATTTAAGAGGTGAAGAAACAAGTCCCTCCCTCAAACAAGAATTAATCACCATCAGAATCCTCTCATGCAACACAGTCCATGGGCTGCTTTAACAAGCCATTTTTAATTTATTTAATTATTTTATTTATTTTGTCAAGCGATTATAAGATAACAGGTATAAGTATAAACATAGTTATGAATACATGAAATGGATACATATAAGAAAAATAAAAAGAAACAATAGGACAGGAACAGTAGGCATGTTGGCGAGCTTATGCACGCCCCCTACAGACCTCTTAGGAAAGGGATGAGGTCAATAGTAGACAGTCTGAGGTTTAAGTTTTTGGGATTTGGGGAAGAAACCACAGAGTCAGGTAGAGTATTCCAGACATTGACCACTCTGTTGTTGAAGTCGTATTTCCTGCAATCAAGTTTTGTGCAGTTAACCTTGGGTTTGTATCTGTTGTGTGCTCTTGTATTGTTATGGTTGAAACTGAAGTATTCATTGACAGGTAGGACATTGCAATATATGATTTTATATACCATACTTAGATCGGACCGAAGATAGCGTAGTTCTAGGTTTTCTAGGTCTAGAATTTCAAGTCTGGTGGCATAAGGTATTCTGCAATGAGTAGAGTGGAGAACTCTTCTTGTGAAATATTTCTGGACTTTCTCAACTGTATTAATATCAGATATGTAATATGGGTTCCAGACTAATGAGCTGTATTCAAGTATTGGTCTAGCAAATGTTTTGTATGCTCTAGTTAGTAGCATGATATTACTGGAGAAAAAGCTACGCAGGATTAGGTTAACAACTCTTAATGCCTTTTTGGCTATGTAGTTAGAGTGGGCTCTAGCACTTAGATCATTAGAGATGAGTACTCCAAGATCCTTGACAGAGTTTGGATCATCAACAAGGTCTTGACTATTCAGCTTGTATTTTATTTTCTGATTTATTTATTTTTTGCCAATATGTAAGACAGCATTTATTTGTTGAGATTTGAAGTTGCCATTTGTTTGACCATTCTGATACATAGTCAAGATCTTTTTGAGGGGTAGCAGTATTTTCTGTGGTATTGAATAGCTTTACATCATTAGCAAAGAGAACGCAGTTGCTCTTAATATGGTCACAGAGGTCATTTATGTAGAGTATGAAGAGAGTTGGTCCTAGAACACTGCCTTGGGGGACACCACTATTGACAGGTACAGAATTTGATAGGAAACTCCCAATTTTGACCATTTGTTGTCTGTAGAAATGCTTCTATCCAGTTATGCAGGTGTCCAGAAATACCATAAGATTTTAGTTTTAGGAGTAGTTTGTCGTGTACCACTGAATCAAAGGCTTTACAGAAGTCTGTGTAAATTATGTCTATTGCTTTGACCTGATTGAGTTGTGTGTTTTTGCAGTGTAAGAGTTGCAGATTACAGGATAGTTTTTTTCTGAAACCAAATTGTTTGTCAGAGAGTAGGTTGTTTGTCTCTAAGTGGAGGATGGTGGATTGGTTAATAATTAATTCCATGACTTTACAGGTGAGGCAGCATAAAGAGATTGGTCTGTAATTTTCAACTAGGCTGGGGTCTCCCTTTTTGAAGATGGGGATGACCGTGGCTAGTGACCATAGGTTTGGCAAGGAGCTGGTCCTGAAGGATTTTTCAAAGATTATGCTTAGAGGTTTGGCTATGGCAGTGGATAGCTTTTTTAAGAAGTAGGCACATATTCTGTCCAGTCTAGTAGCTAGAGATGGTTTTAGATTGCGTAGTGCTTTTTCAACATTGTCTTCTGTAAAATCGATATGTATTGGATCATTGTAGTTGTCTGTGGTTCGACTAGGAAATACTGGGCATGATCCATTGCTGTTTACAAATACTGAGCCAAAGAATGTATTAAAGAGGTTGGCTTTAATGGTGTCATCGTTGCAGTCTTTACCATTAGGTCCTTTCAGGGGTGGGATTGACCTTGAGTGTTTTAGTTTGTTGTTTACAAAATTGTAGAAAGCGTGGATGGAATTGGTGTGTAGGTTTTCCTCTTGTTTAATGTGATAATTGGTGCATTCAGTCTTTATCGGGTGGCATAAATTTTTGAATCAGCTTTTGAAGTTGGCAACATGACCAGATTTGTTTTTCCGCCAAAGGGATCTCTTTTTGGATTGAAGCTTCCTTATTGTTATGGGTAATCTTTTTTTCTGGTTTTGGGAGTTATTATTGGTACATATAGTTTGATGACTCTTTTGACTTCAAGTAAAAATATGTTGTAATGGTCTTCAACAGTATTGCATTCAGTGAATAGAAATTGCCAATCAAGGGATGAGAGATCATTGTCTATAAGATCATAGTTGCCTTTTTTGAAGTTATAATTGGGGATCCCGTCATTATGATTTTTGTGTGGACATATGTTGAGACAAAAGTCAATCATGCTGTGATCACTGTTGGAAAAGGGTTCTTCAATTTGTATTCCGTAAATTGAATTCAAACTATTGCAGAAGATGAGATCGAGGCAGTTGTTAAGTCTAGTATTCTTGGTTACTAGTTGTTCCAGTCCCAGATTTGTTATGGCATTATAGAAAGTTGCATGTATGGGTTCGGTTTTACATTCGTTTAGGGTCCAGTTAATACGAGTTAATATCCATTGACAGATAACTGAGCAAGACTCATTATCTCCTCTGGTCCTGAGACAAGACCACTGTCCAACTAGGAAAAAAATCCAAACAACTTTATCCAACAGATGCAAATTCCTCCACGAACCACTGTAGGACGTGGTTCCACATCCACACCCCTTTTTTCCAAGACGGTCCATATTTACTAAAACAATGGTGTCGGGCAGCAATCACCCATGGATGCAATTTCCCCTTTTGCTGCATCTACAAGCTCGTTTACATTGAGGTATAGGAGAAAAAATACTTTCCTCATGCAACACTATTGATAACATTGAGTTGATAGCTTTTTATAACTGTTTCACAAAAAATTGGCAGTAGGCATCTCCACTCACTGCTTAAACTAAATCTTCCTCAAACCACACCTTTACCATTAAATATTTAATAATACCATCACTGCCACCACCATCACAATAGATGTTGGAAAGCCTGAATTCATACACCATACTAAATAGCAATAGCACTTAGACTTATATATTGCTTCACAAGGCTTTACACCCCTCCCTAAGCAGTTTACAAAGAGTCAACATATTGTCCCCAACAATCTGGGTCTTCATTTTACTGACCTCGGTAGAATGGAAGGCTTAGTCAACCTTGAGCCTGGTGAGATTTGAACTGCCGAATTGCAGGTAGCCAGCAGTCTGCAGAAGTAGCCCTCAGTACTGCATCTAACCACTGCACCACTGCTGCTCTAAACCTGGTGTAAAAAACAGAACTGGATCCAAATAAATAAAGCAGGCATTTGGTGTAAAATGATGGGTTGAATAATGCAAGATACTAAGGCATTAAACAATGTAAAATAATTTCAGCCTGGAAGAGTATGCTGAATGAATTCCGCAAAACTGTAGTCAAGCCTGATAGGAAAATTGCTACTTTCCTTCTTGGCTGTTTTCCACAAACGGCATTTAGAATTCAGGATAAGCTCTTTGTGGCAGGGATCTATATGTCCTGCTATGATAAGGAAAGGCAGGCAGGGTTACTTTAAATTTTTGTCTTCTGTTTTTGAAAAATTAGGCCTCTGAAGCTTGTAGAGAATTAGTGGTGATGCCAACTCCAGTGGAAGTAAGATTAACATTTTTTTTAATGTTTGGGGGTTTCAGGGAGTTGCTTTAACATCAGATGCCCGACTCACATGTTATAGACTTCCCTATTCTTTTAGTAAAATATTGCACTACAAATAATGTGATCATTTATCTTTGAATTTCAGTGACATGATTCTGAAAAAAAACTCAAGTTGTCACAAAAATACTCCCTCTAAAATAGGACTTGCTCATCTCTGGACTAAAGAGATTCCATAAAATACTGTATATTTTGACTGTCTGTAAAATACAGTAATTCTGTTTAACCATTAATGCTTAATTGATTAATTAACCTTCAATTAATCCAATGCAATGTGGTGAAACCCAGTGTACACTGGAATACATAGACTATTCTTTGGTTAGCAGTTCATGTTTATACACAACCAGGTCTGAGCCTCTAGACTTGCTGGCTGAGGAATTCTGGGAGTTGAAGTCCACAGGTCTTAAAGTTGCTAAGGTTGGAGACCCCTGCTCTAGGATACAGTGAGACAGAATCCCTAAAGAAGGTTGGAATTATATCAAGCCTCATGTATCACATAGCTTATTCTATATAGTACGGGGCCATATTGTTTGTGAACTGAACCATATAACATGATCCTTTGCTTCCAGCACAGTGAAAGAGATTAAAAGCACGTGGTTTCAGTTCCCAGACCGATTTACTGACCATCTCTCTCTGAATTGTTTCAATGACTTTTCATTCTTTTATTAAGATAAGAAACTTCTGTTTCCATGAATATTTTCCCCATCTGTGGTCTCCCTTATTTTCTCATGATTTGTTTTTACTGTGAAGGGAGAAGAGGGAGTTTCATGTCATAATAATATGTTCTTGTTCTCTTTATATATTTATTTACACACAGTTACAGATAGATATAATCAGTTTCTTTGTCTTTTTAACCATTGAAGTAGAAGTTTTATTTCTTGAAAACTTCTGGGAATAAACAAGTTATGAATCTTTTTCATTCTTCATAAAATCACATTATGCTCAATTTTTTAGTTTTTTCAGATATTAACATAGAGACAATTCAGCATGTCTCATCCTTGGAATGTAAATATGCCTCTTGCCTCTGGACTTCCAAACAAGCTACCAAGAGTGGGTTTTCTTCCTGTGCTATCCTAAACAGTCCTTCCTAAGGACTGCAATTACACAGTCTAAATCTTAAAACTGAGAAGATATTCTGGTCAAAATGTTTTGTGGAAGACCTTTCCTCTTGCTCTAGGCCTCTCATCATACACAGAGAAAAAGAAGGGACTAATCTAAAAAAAGATTACAAAGAAGTCACAGATTTGTTATGCTGATAGATTTGTTCACCCAGCATGCTTAACGAGGACAGTGAAAGATTTAGCAACTGTGTATGTGTAACAGGTGGGTCACTACAGTGTTAGACTTGGTTGGTTTGTGTGCGTCTGTTTTAGCGATTCAACCGGCATAACAACTGGTTCGGTGAGAGCACGTGCCAAACGCGTGCTCTGAGCGCATGCTCTGTGTTTTAAAAAAGCTAAAAATTACCTTCAACTGCAGCTGAAGAAAACAGCTGAGGTGCGGCAAACCTCTCTGCCACGCGAATCAGCTAAGCTCTAACACAAAGACATAAAGCACAGGAAAGAGCAAGGGCGGGAGGGCCCACTTGTTCGTCAGAGCGAACTAGTTAGGAGCCAGCTGATTGTCGGAACAAGGGGTTCGCCCAAATAGATCTGAACTGGGAGAATCCCACCCCTGGTCTGTTTGTGTCTTAGTGTATTATACAAGTCTAGTGTATTTGATTAGTTTATACTATAATGCATTAAGTTAACCCAGAAGATGATTTTAATCATTTAAATTTAGTAACCTAGTTAAATATTCTGTGAGAACCCAGCTTCATATTCTCTGATTATGTGGCATAATTTTTAACTCCTAGTGACCATATGGATTTTCTCCATGACAATCTGTCCTTTATCGAGTATTTCAGATCTCCCAATGGTGCACTCATCACTACTGTAACTGAATCCGTTGACCTTCCTGCCAATCATCCCCTCTATATCTTTCCCAGCATTAGAGCCTTTTCCGGAGAGCTAGGTCTTCACTGAGCATGTGCACCTGGGACCATCCCCTCTTTCCCACACACACACCAATGTCGACACTGTCGGTCTGCAAAGCCGGAAAGGTTGGGGACCGCTGCTTTACATAACACCTTCCCCCCAAAAGGTACTTACAGTCTTTACTTCTGTTTTTTGGCAAAAATGCTCCATAACAATAGGTTTGCTTAACAACCACAACATTTGTTTAACAACTGCCACAAAAAAGACTGTAAAATTGGGTTGGTGTGCAATTGTCACAACTTATGACCATAATGGGCAGGCTCCATTATAGTCATAAGTGAAGGACTATCTCTCCTGCAATATTTCATTAATATACATGTAAAATACGTTTAACTTTTTTTGATTGCCTACATTTTCAACAAGCTATAACCAGTTTTGGACTTCTTGGCGCTTTCTGAACTTGGTTGTTTGCTTGCAGACATTTTATTAACCAAGTAGGTAACATCTCAGTCATACATCAGAAAGTATGAAAGACTTCACAGTTCAACCGGGAGATGCATATATAATAGAATATTGTATTCTATTGGAACCAGTTATCCTATTTTCAAAAGTGAATGGCTTCCAAAGTGAATCAATTGATTTTTAAAGTGAAATTCAATTTTAAATAAGGTGAAATTTAAATTTAAATAAGGTGACCCTTGCACCAGATTAACTGCCCTAATCAAGACCTAGCTGTAATTAATTAATTAAGTATATCAACACTCAACTCTCCTTTCCTCTGATTCTTGGACTAGGCTTTCTTTCCAGTCAAGTTATACAAGTGGACCAATTACAGCCCTCAGTCCCATTTTATACCCTCTGCAGATCAAGTCACCATGTTTGGGTTGCAAAGAGTAGTTTTCAGTAAAACAAAGGAATATCCAACCTCTAATCTGATAACTATGACTGACAATCTTCTAGTAGATGCAATGCACCTATTTGGAAAAGGGGAGAAAAAGAAGGAAATACAGATTGAAAATTTGCCTTTTCCAATGAAATCAAAGCCAATGAAATCAAAGCTTACTGCTTGCAAGGGCTTAAAGTATTTTATTTAAAGAACTATGCACTTAAAGCATAACCTCAGAAAGCAAATGTAGCAAAAGTAGTGCATGAGGCAACCTAGAAAGCTGAATCAAGCTGGCCTTTAAATTTCCTTCAATTTTCCAATCGTTAAATTTTCTTCAAATTTCCAATCATTGTTCTGAAGCACTGTCCTACACTGGCTTGGAGTGTTATAGAGGGGGGAAAAATGAAGGGGAAATCAAGGTAGGAAAATCCTGAGTTAGACTACTGCTCCATCATTGTTTATATACCATCCAGTATTGCCTAACCCAGATAGCCTGCAATCCTTTAGGTCAGGGGTCCCCAAACTTGGCAACTGTAAGACTTGTGGACTTCAATTCCCAGAATTCTGTTTGGAGACCTCTAGAGCAACTGTGTATAGATTGGATAAATATTGCAGCAACTTTGTTCTTGAAGGGAAAACTAGAGGGGGTTGAACTTAAGTGACCTTTTTATTCACTTAAACCTTTCTTCACCATGCCACCCAAAAGCTAAACATATTCTACTTGTTCAGTCTCATGATATTATGACTTCCCCAGCCCGACCAATCAATAAAATCATGTTCCCTTCATACAAAGCCCATTGTTAGCCCTTCTGAATAGGCAGCAGCTTTCCAAGAGTATTTTTTAAGTCATTCCCAGATGTCTCTGGGTTGAACCAATGCCATTTGCCTACAAATCCTGGAAAGATTTGAAGCAGTTGCTGTTTTGTGTAATCTCACAAATGTGTATACATTCTCTTTGGCCTTTTCAGGTCACAGAAGAAAAGCCCATCTCCTGGGCTTCTGTAAGGTAAAATCAATTTGTTGCTACTTTAGATTGGGGTATTCAGTAAGAAAATCCAGTAAGAATGAAGGGGAAAACCAACATTTAATGATACACATTACATAAAAATACCCTAGTTTAGCACCCATCCCTAATATATTGTTATTTGGCAGCATTGGCTGAAAAGACTTTGTAGGAGAAACAGGGGTATTAAGATTTCCCTTTAAATGCTTCTCTTGTCCAAGTTCAGTGGGAAGTCCTGAAGTAAGGAAAAGAAGATGAGTTTCTAAATGAGTAAAAGCTGGTTTCTTTGTGGTCCTCAGGGACCCGTTGCCTGTGACTGTTCAGATACACCCTCCTCTCCCTTACAAACATCCCAGAAGCTAAAAAGCAGCTGGTCCCCAGCTGTTCTCGTGACTTCGTGGTCCCACTTGTAAACGGGCCTGCACGTCAATCCACTCTGGGCCTCTGTCAGAAGTTGGCTTGGTCTCCAGAGATACCACAAATAATGCCTTGTGGGAGTTTGATCTGCTGAAGTACTTTTTGAAAGGTGAGAAGGAGTGGCTTGCTGCCGCTACAGAGACATTACCAGGTATGTTTTCTTTGCAGAATAGAGAAAAACAGAGTAGGGGGAGTAAAAAAAAAATCCTAAACAAACCCCAAGTGCACTTCACACCTGTAATCTTGGAGACTCCCTAGGGCAACTGATTTCTGCCTGGATAGATTATCAGAGGAACGCTAAGCCTCAGGGGTAACTCAAGATGCCTTTGGTTTCCTAAAAAGCAAAGAGAGCTTTGTTGGTCCAGTTGAAAAAGAATCTCAAATCTATACTCATCTTATACTCTTGATTGAAACTGAATGTCCCAACTGTCTATATTCCTGCAAATTGTGATTAAATGTAAATTTTCTGACTTCAGCTCAGTTCAGCCTTATTTGCTTCTCTTTGACTAATATCCAATCTAGTGACAGAGTTATAGAAAATTCAAAAGTTTTTAACCAATCATACCAAATGTTCCATATTTCATAATAGTCACTACCTTGTTTATTTTTTAACAATTTGGTTAGGCTATCCATCTCAGCACATTCATGTATTTTTTTAATTACCATATCCTCTGAAGGAATGAAAGACAGTTTCCAGTTTTGTGCGTAGGTTATTCTGGCCGCAGTTATGATGTGCAAAATTAAATATTGATATTTTTTCTCCATGTTTAAATCTATCATACTTAGCAGAAAGATTTCGGGTTCAAGCTTTACATTTTGTTTTGTTATATTTAAAATCCAATTTCTAATATTTCTCCAAAACTTCTGAGCACATGGGCAAGTCCACCACATGTGAAAATATGTTCCTTGTGCATTTCCAACAGTTGGGTGGTAGGTTGGGGAACATCTTAGCCAGTCTCGCGGGAGGTAGGTGCCAGCGATGAACCATTTTATATAAATTTTCTTTATATGAGACATGGTTAATTTGTAATTTGTTTGCCAGATGTGTTCCCACTTATCTAATTCAATACTATGACCCACGTTTTTAGCCCAAATTATCATAGATTCTGTGACTATTTTTTCTTTTAATTTGTAATCCAAAAGATATTTATATGTTTTACTAATTGTTTCCTTTTCCTCTCCTAGCCATATTTTATCTAATTCTTGTGGGATCATATTAAAGCCAAATTGTTCTCTATCTTTTTTATAATGGGTTTGTATTTGTGCAAAGGGCCACCATGCTATCTCCTTTCCTTGAATTTGTATTTGGTTCCTATTTTTAAGCTCTCCGGTATCATATAGTAAATCTTTATACCTGACAATATTTTCATAATCTAATAGATTTGGATATGTGACTGCTTCCAATGTAGATAGCCACAATGGAACCTTTGGGTAGTGTTTTTATTTAATCTTTCCCCAGATATTGAACAACAAATTTCTTACATGGTGCCTTTGGAAATATGAATGTTTAGATTTTCCATCCCACATGAAGCCGTGCCAGCCAAGTTGGGGATCAAAACCTTCTAATACTAATAACCTTCTATTTTCTAATTTAACCCAATCCTTAAGCCAGTTTACTATAGCAGCATCATAATATAATTCAAAATCTGGAAGGCCAAATCCTCCTTTTTTCTTGGCGTCCTGTAATCATTTATATTTCACTCTGGGTTTTTTCCTCTGCCATATAAATTTAGATATATACTTCAGCTTCAACCATAACAACACAAGAGCACACAATAGATACAAACTCAAAGTAAACCGCACCAAACTTGATTGCAGGAAATACGACTTCAGCAATAGAGTGGTCAATGTCTGGAATACTCTACCCGACTCTGTAGTCTCTTCCCCAAACCCCAAAAACTTTAACCTTAGACTGTCTACTATTGACCTCACCCCTTTCCTAAGAGGTCTGTAGGGGCGTGCATAAGCGCACCAACGTGCCTACCGTCCCTGTCCTATTGTTTCTCTTATTCTTTTATTTTTCTTATATGTACCCATTTCATGTATTCACAACTATGTATACACTTATACTTATTATCTTGTAAACAATTGGCAAATCAAATAAATAAATAAATAAATAAATATACATTTGTTTAATTCTACAAAAAAGTTCTTTTCCAACTTGACTGGCACTGTCTGAAACAGGAACAACAGTTTTGGCAAAATATTCATTTTTACTGACGAAATACGTCCCAATAGCGATAACTGCAATTTGGCCCAATTATCTAAATCTTTAACTATTTGCGTTATTAACTTATCATAGTTATCTTTTTTAATCAATGAACATCTAGCAGTCAACCAGATCCCTAAGTATTTTACTTTATTTACCACCTGCATACCTAATTTATTTGCTAGTTTTTCCTTCTGCTCCTTTGTACAGCTTTGTGTTAACACTTTTGTTTTTTCTTTGTTAATTTTTAACCCTGCCACCTTTCCATATTCTTCTATTTCTTAGTAGTATAGCGCTCGTTTCTAAGGGTTCTTCTAATATAAATACCATATCATCAGCGAATGCCCGGAGTTTATATTCCTCTTTTTTAATTTTTAGTCCTCTAATCTCTTGATTTTGCCTAATTTGTGCTAAGAGAGTCTCTTCTGCCAATATATACAGTAGGGGAGCTAGGGGGCAGCCTTGTCTTACTCCCTTATTTATCTTTATGGTATCTGTATTTTCCCCATTTATTAATATTTTTGCGGTTTGCATGTTATAAATTGTCTTAATAAACCCTATAAAATTTTCACCAAATTTCATGCCTATCAGTTGTTTAATAAGGAAGTTCCAATTCAGGTTGTCAAAAGCCTTCTGGGCGTCTAAAAATACCAATGCCATTGTCTTGGTTGAGTGTACTTCATAATATTCTAATATATCCATAATGGTTCTTGTATTTGTTTTTATTTATCTATGGGGGAGGAAGCCATTCTGATCAGTGTGGATAATTCTACTTAATACTCTCTTTAATCTTTCCGCCAATATTGTAGCCATTATTTTGTAATCTACATTTAAAAGAGATATTGGTCTATAGTTTTGAATTTTTTGAAGAAAAGGTAATATTTGATATTTGGATAAGTCATGGAAATGACAGAAGACGTGCATTTAATTATAAACTATATCAAGAAATTAAAACATTAAAAGAACGAAGGAGTTATTGTAACAAGGCAGATCACGTCAATGATAAAGATAAAGAAAAAAAATTAACCATTGCTCAATATACGCTGTAAAATGTATATATGTATGTATATGTGTGTGTGTGTTGATTTGTCTGTTTTAAATGTATGTCAAATAAATGTTTTTTTCTAGAAAAAAAAGAAAAAAGAAAATTCAAAAGTTTGTTTTGTGTGGTTGGTCCTAATTCAAGTATTGACTGGTACCAATATTGCCCATCTTCTTCAGGCCTTCACAACAATGACAAAATTCATTGACAGGTTACTCTTCCTGTACCCCCAAAATAAGCATACATCATTTGAATTCAAATCTTGAGAACTCAATTTTACATGGCAAGAATACTGTACGGGCAGAATTATTTCCCAGATTTAATGATGACTATTATCATGATTCATCGTTGATATTTTTTTATGTACACTGAGAGCCTATGCACCAAAGACAAATTCCTTGTCCAAGTCCAATAACACTTGGCCAATAAAGAATTCTATTCTACTCTACTCTACTCTAGTTCAAAACTTAGGGTTTTCCCAGTTTTTCCTTCCAAAAATCAGATCTGAAATATATGGCAATAGTATGCATAATATCACTTGGTGCTTGTTTAGAAGAGAGATGCATAGTGCCTTCTAGACCAAGGAACATGCTTGGTTTTTGAGGGTTGTTCTGGGGAGGAAACACATCCTGAAAAATAATGGGTGAGGCCAAAAGAATCCTTAAAAGGGATACTATCTCTATAGTTAATAAACATTAAATATAGTTAATATGATTACTCCCTGTTAGCAATAATTTCCTCTTTTTATTCTATTTAAAATTATAAATTGGTAACAAGCTTTGAAAATTGAGGGCACATCCAAGGTTTGGAGAAGGCTCTGGTAAAAAGCAGAATGAGTTGTGCTTTCTCTTGGCTTACCATTCTTCCCTTTGCCAGTTTGGCATATGGAACCACAGCAAACTAAAAGATAGTTCACAGGGGGGCTACTATCTGCTCCAAATGAGGCCCTCTAGTTCCCATGAGCTTCAGCACTCACTAGTCAAGACCAAACTTCCATAAACATGCCTGTGTTTCCACATAAACAGGGGTGGGCTTCAAAAATTTTAGCAAAGGGTTCTCTGCCCAATTGCTGGGTGGGTGTGGCCATGGTAGGTGTGGCCTAGTAGGCCTACTGCACCATAGTGGGGGGACGTTTTTGCCCGCCCCGGGCTCCAGAGGTTTTTCTCAAGCTTCTGGGAGGGCAAAAACTGCCTCCCTGGGCTCCGAAGGCCCTGCACTTACTTGCATCCCGAACTTCTGGGAGGCCCATTTATCGCCCTCCCTGAGCCTCCATACGCGCCCTGCACTTACTTGCATCCAAAACAGGCCACGTGGGGGCTCCTGGGAGGGGAGGGGCAGGGTGGGTGGGGCCAGCCAAAAGCGGGATTTGGGGGTTCTCCAAACCGTACAGAATCTTAGCTAGGGGCTCTCCTGAACCCTTGCGAACCCTCAGCAGCCCACCCCTGCATATACCTCTTCCCAAGGTTGCTGGCTAACTAAGATGCTGTCCAAATGAGAGAGGGAGAGAGGCATCTTTTGGAATCTCCACACTGGCTTAAATCAGTGACCACATACTTTACAATACTAATATTTCATTTCCAATCCTTGTTTTAGGGATATTGTATTATTCCCTTCCTTTCTCCCCCCGCCACCATAGGCAATGGGACTACCAGATTAATTGGAGAAATGCAGACCCATTCCCGAGGTGGGAATGCTGCAAGCAACCTTCAAATACCTCATATAGGTACATCACCCATCCCAAAAGCCAAAGTAAGCAAAGAAGTAATCTGCCTTATGGAAGCTGGTTCCACGTGCTATGTATTTTCATAATCTCTTTCTAAATATAATTCTATATTTATGTAATGACTATTCTAAATATAAACTTATGCAATATTATATTAAGAAAAGGCTGAATGAGAGATCTCTCAAGACGCTGTAAGTACAATCTCAGCAGAAATATGTAGGCAAGAGATCATATATCAATTTAGCTATATTCTCTATTTTTACGCATGATTTAAACATTTCAAGTTCTTTAGAAACACATAAAATACAGGAACAACTGGGCATCATGGACAATTAAAGAAGAAGAAGAAGAACCAGCTACAGCAGGGGTGAACAATTAGTCAAACCCATGCTGTAAAATTGCTAACAAACAACTGACGTCAAGCAACCCAAAGTGATTAGAAACTATGATAGAAAAAGAAGAAAATGACATTAATTTGGGGTAGAGGGAGAAATTGGCATAGAGCTTTATTTCTTTATTTAGGTATGTTCTGTATCTACAGAATTCCCTTTCAAGGGATATCCATTTGGTACATTATTGCTTCTTTAAAAGGACCTGGAAAACCTGTTTCTGTGAGCTGTTTTTCATCAGGACGCCTGTCTTTAAAAAATAATAAAATAAATGGCTGCTATTTTTAAACTGGTCTTTGCTATTTGCTTATGTTGCCTGCTTCAGCTAATATGGGTTCTGAACTGGCTTTTGAAACATTCAGATTTCTGTTTTATGGAACTGAATTGGATTTAAATGTATTGTTTATAACTAATTAACTTCATTCTCTTATTTCAATTGGTTTATTTAGACAGTAAGTCTAGATCCAAATATACTTTTTATCCTTTTTATTTAAATTAACTTGAAAGTGACTTATTTTTAAATAAAGTAGCGACAAAATTTCTTTTGTTGAAGACTGCACTTTTTATTGACTGATTGATTCACTGGCTGATTATATGTCATCAAGTTATTGTAAATTCTTAGATCACATAGATTTTCTCCATGTCCTTTCCCTGGTTTCAAATCTTCTAATGGTGTATCATTTGCCAGTGTTGAATCCATCCACCTGGCTGCTAGTCATCTCTTCTTTTCCCTTCCAAATTTCCCAGCATTAGCACCATTTCCAGAGGGTTAGTCTCTGTATAATGTGTCAAATTAGGTTAATTTGAGTCTAGTCATTTGTGCTCTGGTTGAAAATTCTGGATTGATTTGAATGAGGATTCACTTATTTTCTTGTCTGGCCATAGGAATCTCAGGAATCTCAGAAATCTTCTCCCATGCCAACATTCAAAAGCATCAATGATCTTCCTATCAACTTCTTGTTGGTGGTGGGCAGGGCCAAAATGAATCAAATCTAAAATCAGGTAAAATTACCCATTTCATTCTACATTTCCCTTTTCCTTTTTTCCTATACCCTGCTATTCTTTCAGAGGGTGTATTCATACAATGCATTTGGTTAGTAAGTTGAGTCATTTCTCTGGATTTGTATAACATATTGAATTTTAAATTAACAAAAGGACCGAGCTCATCCATCAAGCTAAGACCACCCATCCAAAACCCACCATGATTAAAACTAACCAAGTTTAAAATGCTCTCCAAATACAGCCACAAATTTTAAGCAAATGACCTGGACTAGTCAGATCTTTTCTTCTTTTGACACCCTTTTTCTTTCTCTCAAGCAATTGGTTGTCAGGAAAAGGACAGAAGATGACTCTTATCAAAGGCCTGAACTGAATACTGACAGAACGCTTCTAAAAATTGGAAAGCAGAGAGCAGCATCAAAATAGCTTGAGGACCACCTGTAATTGTGCCACAGGCTGTCTCCCCTGCCCTGAAAGCTGCCCTAAAATTTCTCAAACCAGAAGTGATTGTGGGTATGAAAAAATATCCCAAGATGGCCCTTGTAATAGTAAGTTTAAACCTCTGCCTGTTTAGAGAGCAGAAGGAATGGCCTTGCAGGATAGAAGGGAGAGCTGCTATCAAGGAAGAGAGGCTGATGCCCAGGCTAAGGAAATAACGTCAAAAAATATTTCATACAGTCCCTCAATAGATTACAGAAAATTAAAATGAAGGAGAAGCACATCCAGATTTACAAGGTTTTGTTCCTCTAGCTGAGTGTTTCTCAGCCTTGGCTATTTGGAGATATGTAGACTTCAAGCTAATGAAGTTGAGAAATACTGCTATAGCAGTTACAATAAAAATAGTCATGACCTATATGGCATTAGTTTCTTGATCTACATTGTTGACCTGACAGCTTTTTTTAAACATAACCATATGTAGTCATTGAATCATGCTATTGTGACTATCACTTTGACTTTTTTAAACATACCCTACTGATCCCTGACAACTTTCAAGCAGGAGAAGGAAGTCTAGTTTATGTTACTCTAGAACAAATGAATGCAAAATTATTCTGATATGAAATATGGCTCTCTGAAACATTACAGTACAAAAAAGCACAATAAAACCACCAGTGGGAATTTAACATATGATTTTGCAACTCAGACTAGTCTTTCCACAAATTCCGGGTGCCAAGAGTTCAATATAATACAACTACTTGGCCTTGCAATTGATACCAGGTCACTGTTTCAATCTGGGTGTCACCACCAAGTAGCCCTATCCTCTCCTCCTTCTCTTTTGATTTTTAAGGAGATGTTCCCCTGCTTCCGAGGTGTTCAGCAGTTAGGCCTGCTCTGCTTGTTTCTTGCCTTTGAGAGAAAGGTAACATCCTGACTACTCATTCAGCACTTACTTAACTTGATGAAACCTGATGTGTCTCTTACAAAGCCAAGCAGGTTTTTTTAGTATAGCCTAGCATGTGAGATGCTTTACCTCAGTATTTTTCAAACTTGGCAACTTTAAGAACTATGGATTTTTAACTCCCAGAACTCCTCAATCAATATCCTGGCTAGGAGAATTCTTGAAGTTGAAGTCCATACTTCTTAAAATTGCTAAGTTTGGGTAAAATAAAATAAAATAAACTACTGCTTTACATACTAAGCAAATATCACCCCTCCCCACTGTAATACTTTTAGTCAAAAGATAAATGTTTTTCATTATCTGCTCCAAGATTATCCGCTAATACTTTCCTGTATTAAATACTTCTTCTGTCCCTTAGTGGGTAAAGAATTTTTCTTCTTCCCAGGGTGATACTTGCAATTTATTTATTCATTTATTGCCTCCAAGGGTCACAGGGCAGAACCAAAATTATGGTGGTGTTGCTGCAAGCTGAAACAGAGGGCTTCCTTTGCTTTGGGGGATGGCAAAAGAGGTATCCTAAGCCAGCAGAGGCTCAGCTTACTGCCTGTTCTCAAACAAGACATCAACATCTAGATTGGAGGCTGCATGCAGGCACCAGCCATAGGCTGCCTACCTTTAGATAGGCTGCCTAATTTTGATTTAAAAACCACCACAGTAAAAAAAAAAAAAAAATCTTACACCAGAGGTGTCAAACTCAAGGCTCACAGGCCAGAATTGGCCTGTGGAGTGCTTAGATCTGACCCACAGAGCTATCCGAGAAACGGCGAAGGACTGGCCTACAGTGCCTCTGCCAGCAAAAATGGAGCTCGGGAGGACTGCATGCGGCCCTCCCAAACTCCATTTTCACTGGCAGAGGGCTGCAGGAGGCCATCACATCTGAAAATGGAGCTCAGGAAGGCCATGCACAGTCTGCAGGATGTCGAGCTGGCCATGCCCACCCGTCATGCCCACTTGGCCCACCTGTAGTCAAACACAACCCTGATGTGGCCCTCAAAGAAATCAAGTTTGACACCCCTGTTCTATACTATTCCTTCTTTGCCTCTGAAGCAGAACAACCTTAACTGTTATATAAAGCAATATATTTTAAATCTGCCACGCATTTCCAGAGATAATTTTCTCTGCCATTTGATAATTGCTTCTCTTACCCCCACTTGAGATTAGAAAAAAACTTTTTTCAACTTTTGGGGGAGATAACATTAAAAGGAGCTGGAAGTGGGAAATAATTCCCACCATTTAAAATCCTTTTAAAAACTTTTGTAAAAATGCTGTGACTTGAGTATGGTTATCTAATTTGAAGCCAGATCAGGAGCACAACCCTAGATTTTAAAGTATTAACAAAGAGTTCATCTGAGTATACACAAAGTACTTTTTCCCCATACACAGCTTTAGAAAGAGGAGAGAAAGTTTAATAGGCAGTTTATCTTTCCTGCCCTTGATGTGAAGCCAGCTTGGGGGGGGGGGATTATAAAGTAGTGTCCACTCCATAGTTTAGAAGGCTCCTAGACTTCCAATAAAAATACTCCTTACATTTTCTTTTAAATTTGTGTATGTATTACACTGCTTTGGATAATGCATAGCTTATATACCATAGAGAGAGGCCATTATTTACCCACAAATGAAGGAATTCTTAGAGCAACTTAGTTGCACTCTTTCTTTTATAAAGGTTTACACATTACACTGTTATCTAGCAAAGTGTTGCTCCTTTTTAAAATGATTCGTGATTTTCTGTTCTAGTTATTCATGTTACAATGCCAGAGTTACAGGCAGCCATGCATATCAAAAATCATTAGATTTGGATGCAGAAACTCAGAATGATACAGATTCATCAAAGTCCATCATCCTCTCCTGCCCTTGGAATTACCTGGCAATGGCATCCTTACAGCTAAATGTAGTTTATCCAATAAACTATTAACATTGCCTGTGGTTGAGCACAGAGATCATCACCCTGTTGTACAATGTACAGTTGGCATCCATAGTGAGGTAAAAAAAAAAAAAAAAGTAAAGGCAACAGCTTGAACCCACGAAAAGTAAAGTAAAAAAGTAACGAAAAAAAAGTAAAGGCAACAGCTTGAACCCAAGAAGAGGAGGAGATGGAGAAAGTGAAGAAAAAGTATTTTGCATACTTAAGACTGTAATGATAGTCATAATGGGCATTGATGAGAGTTATTTCTGAATGAGCCACTTAAGCACTATGTTTTAACATGGAATATAAATCACAAACTAACACCTTAGAATAAATGAGGCAAGATATATGTGCAATTATTATTCATGTTATATTAGTAGGAAGAGGTTCTAATTTGGTAAACATTTAGTACAGGGCAGTTGCTGAACCTTTCACATAAAAGATAATTACCCTTCTCCCTTGCCAAAGCTGATTTAATAATCAAGCACTAAGGAAGCTGTAAAAGGGTAACTATTTATAGCTAATCAGAGTCGATCAAGGCACGAGTGACTAAGAAAATCTGAGAATGATTTATGATCTAACAGCGTGTTTAACTTAGTTATCAGGGTTAAGTTTTCTGAGTTTACACAGTGCAGTTAATTATAACCCCCCCAAAAAACTGATTGTGAACATAGAAATAAGTCACCCAAAAAACATAACTGAGGTTTAGTTCCTGTTTTTGTTGACGAAACCATCTGCGAGATCTCTTACTACTTAAGCGAGTTGTGGTTAAACCAAGATTTCTCATAATGCTGGTAGCGACGCTGTATAGTTATTTACTGAACTACACTTCCCAGCATCCCCTAGTATTGACCAGACAGATTTGGGGCAGCTGGAAGCTGAAGTTTCAGCAGTCTTTAAAGTTAGCCTTGGCTATATTGAAAGTACTGTAGAACCGATTTGGCGTTGAATAGAGAGCGCCTCCTTCCGGCCAACAAACACTTCTCCTTCCAACCTCCTTCCAACATTAAGGCGCCTTCGTGCCGCCTTAGACAACCAGGTTTAGAAATGCTCACAATGCGCGCGGTTGCAGAGCGTTTATTCGAAGGGAAGAAAGAAAGAAGGAAGAAAAGAAAAAAGCGAGAGATCTCCGCAGATAGGGAAGAGTTAACCCGCTGAATGCAGGCGTCGGGAACTCCGGCCAAGTCCCCACAGCCTGTGCGTTGTTGGTACCTGGGCGCCTGCCCCTGTCTCTGGGGTGGAGCCAACTCTAACCACAGGGCAGCCCTGTCTGCATTCCTTCAGAGTGACTGACAGCTGCGTGACTAGCTCGGCTCATCCCAGCTCGTTTTTGGATCGAGTTGAAAGAGCTGCCTCCTCCAGGCTAATTCAAACGACTGCCTTTTGAAATATTCCGATTCGGGAGCGAGGGAGTCAAGGCAACAGGTCCAGAGGGTGGATGGCTAGCTAGCTGGGTGGTGTTCAGATTGCTGGCTTGCACATTTCTGAGCGAGAGGTTGCCTGACAGAGGCTCCTGTACCTTGGAAGCACCTTGGAGTTCTCTTAACTAGGATGAAGTCCATCAGTGCCTGTGTCCTTATAAAGGCCTGGGCTGATGGAATCTCAGTGAAGGAGTGGTTCTAAGAGCCTGGAGTTTCCAGGCCTCACTTGGCTCCTAATGAGAAAAGAAGGGTGGGGAGAGGGGACATAAGCTGAACTTTTTTTTTTTGCCTTCCAAAGGTTTGCTCCATTTATTTATTTATTTGTTTGTTTGTTTGTTTATCAAACATGTGCAAGACAACAAGTATAAGTGTGAACATAAACAAGAACGAAGGGAGTGAATAGAGATAAATAGGGACAGTAAGACAGGGACGGTAGGCCCACTGGTGCGCTTATGCACATCCCCTTTAAGGACCTCTTAGGAATAGGGGGAGGTCCCCGGTAGACTGAGTTTGAAGGTGTGAGGGGTTGAGGCTGTAACAAAGGAGTCAGGTAGGGCGTTCCAGGCATTGACCACTCTGCTGCTGAAGTCGTATTTTCTGCAATCGAGTTTGGAACGCCTTCCCTTGAGTTTGTATCGGTTGTTTGCATATCAAAGCTGAACAGAAAATTACACCAGTCTAATTGCTTTCTGCCTTGTTCCACGATGTAGTGGTCAGTGATCACTAGAATTGGAAAGATAGAGGTTCAAATCACCGCTGGGTTAGTAGGGAATTTGAGGGTAGAATCTTAGGAGGGAGATTCTGAAGATCATTGACTGGAATCATACATTGAGTTAAGCTAGTAAGTAGTTCTTTGTCGTTTAGTGTATTGGGAAAAGTCCACCATTGTGATGCTTTGTTTAAATAGACCAAAGTTTAGTGTGGTAATGCAGGTCACTGAATTAGAAAAACCCTGTAGTCCAATCCCATATGTGTTTCAAGAAATCCAGACACAGAGCATCTCTCTCCAATTGTGTGTAGAGAAGGTGCCCATGGATATTTTGTTTTGGCATCTACCAGACTCTCTGCCCCACCTGGTTTTTTTACATTAAAGAATTATTTTAATTAAAAAAATGAAAAAGCAGAATGCTATAAAGCAAAAGTACCAGCCCCCAGACTTAACTTTATTTCCAAGAATACCTCCAGGGCTCAAAAAGATCCCATGAGCTTTCTTAGAAAATAAAAATGACGTACTGCTACAGTCCAGGTGCTATGTGGATCTGCCCTGGAAAAGGAGCAAGAGATCGCATGTGGTAGGGAAGATGCTGCATTTTTTGTGGCCATCCTTCAAACCTGCTCCGTCTTGCACTCTTTTTAAAAAGTATGGGCCTCAATACTGAATAAAGTGGATCTGGCACCCCTTTCCAAAAAACTCTGGGTTATTGATGATCTATTTTGGGGATCAAGGTTTCCCAAATGGTAAAATGTACTTCCATTGTGGAGATGCAGACATTCTGGGGAAAGTGTGAAGACCCTTTTAATTCAGGAGGGTCAAATTGGCGGCTTGTGGGCCGGATGTGTCACCCGTAGGCCACGCCCACCCCAGTTCCATGAAGGGAAAGACATCATGTGACGGCAACATGACGCACACGTGTTCTAGTTACATTGTTACAATAAATTATTTTTCCCAGTGTTTCATTATGCAATATTATTTTCATTCTTCATTTGTATTCGTTTTGGAGTTTGAATAGAGATAATCTTCAACTAATGACTACGATTGGAACCAGAGTTCCAGTTGCTAAGGAAGGTGATTGTTAAGTGAGTTGCATTCAGTTTTATGTCATTTTTGCCATAGTTTTTAAACAAGTCTCTATAGTTGTTAAGTGAATCACATGGTTGTTAAGTGAATTTGAGTTCCCGCATTTTCTTTGCTTATCACAAGTCAGTTGGAAAGGTCGCAAATGATGATCATATGACCCTGGGATGATGCAACCATTGTAAATGTTAGTTGCCAAGTACCTGAATTTTAATCACAAAAAACGTGGTGATGCTACAAAAGTTGTAAGTGCAAGGACTAGTTATAAATGATTTTTTTCAGTACCACTGTAACTTCGAATGATCATTAAACAAATGGTTGTAGACTATCTATTTTATGGCAGGTATGTATGTATATTAAGATGATATTAAAGGGGGGAGTGATGGCAAAAAGTTTGTGAACCTCCGTTTTAGACATTTAGATATATGATTTTCTAATTAGTTATGTGTTGGTTCAGCGTGTGGATGCTTGGTTTATTATGAGGCGCTTCATGGAGATAATATGATTCTTTTTGTGGAGGCAAAGAATTGGCACAGTTCTCCTTGATGGAACACTTGTGTAACCCTAAGATACCATGTCCACCCAGTCACATGACCACCAAGCCACTCCCACCACCTAAGCCACACAGAACCGGTTGTTAAAAATTTGAATCTCACCCCCGCATGAAACATATCTAAATCACCTTCCTTCTCCAGATTTCCCCACAACAACAACCCTTGAGGTGAGTTAGGCTGAGAGAGAATGTGATTGGCTAAGATCACCCAGCTGTATTTCATGGGTAGAAATCCCAGTCTCCCACTTTCTAGCTGGTGCCTTAACTACTAGACCAGGGGTGTCAAACTCACATCATCACGATGTCGTCTTGTGATGTATCGCATCTTTCCCCCCCTTCACTAAACAGGGCTTGGGTGTGGCCAGCACAGACCGCAAGTTTGACACCCCTGTACCAGACCAAGTTTTGTGACCGAATGGTTCTACTGCCCAAATAGAACTGTAAAGAGCAGGGGGAACAAACAGGCAAAATTAGAATCATTAAGAAATTTATAAGAAAATGATTTAGAAAACTGAGTAAATAGAAAAATAACTCATTCCACTCATGAATTTGATAGAGTAACGTGACTTGAATGTAAGGATTGAGGAATATAAATTATTCAAAAATAATAAGACAGGCAAAATGGAGACAGAATTACATTATATATAAAGAAAGTACATACATACATACATACATACATACATACATACATACATACATATATATATTGGGGTTCAGAATTTAACCAATCAAGTGTAGAAGAAAGGCAGAAGATCTGGATGATGCCCTTCCAGTTCATACTACAGAATTTTCAGGGAAGAGATACATAGTAATAATGGGACCCAGAAAACCTTTGAAAAATAAAGCTGGCCAAAATTAAATTGATCCCAACATTCTCTGGTCTTCCAGCTGTTTCAGTTCCCAAAGGGTTGAAGAAGATAAATCTAACAAGTATGAAAATGCTGGTTGAAGAGGTTTCAGTGTAGCACTTCCTTCGGTGGAAGTGAAGACATCACCTTTAAGATAAAAGGGAAGATAAAAGCACTAAAACTGAATTTTGTGGCTTTCCCAGTAAGTAAACCAAGGATGGATCCATTGCTAGAAGAAGATAGGTAAATAATAACAGGAGAGGGGGAAGTGGACATAACATTTCAGTTTCTATTTTGCTATGAATCTCTCCCAAACCTAAGCAGAACAATTAGCAGAAAGAGGAGGAGTATGTATAATTAGGGAGTATCTGACTGTCACGAACGAAGTCTCTAGGACCCAACCAATTACTTATGTGAGTCTTCAATGATCTTATGGATTCTTCTGCTATGCCAGTTGCTACGATTTGTTTAATAACTGTGACCAAAAAAAAGTTTGTAAAATCATGATTAACTTAATAATCTTCCTTAGCAACTAAAAGTTTACTGCCTATGGACATAGGTTAAGGACTACTTGTGTGGCATAATTTTACATTACTTGGATAATAGAAAATTATTACAGATAACATTAAGAGATTAGGAATAGCAAGCACTACAGGAGGATCATGGAATAATGAACCAGAACCAGCGAGAGGAATTTCAACAAAGATAATGGCAAGATCCTACAATAGGATAAGAAAAGAAAAGAGTGTAGGATTGGGAATGTAACACGTGAGAAAGGATCTGTGTATCTTTGTGGATCACAAGTTAAAGATGAACTAGGAGTGTAATGGAGCTGTAAAAAATGCAAAGGCAATTCTCAAATGCATCAACAGAAATATAGGATTACACTTGAGAAGTAATCAAACCTTTTCATTCTAAATTAGTCAGACAACTTTATATAATTTTAGGCACCACATTTGAGGAAGAATATTGACAAACTGGGACATGTCTAGAGGAGAACAATCAAGGTGATAAAGGGAGGGAATCATGGGGAACAGTTGTTGGATAGGCTGGAGAAGAAAATACAGCAGGGAGAATGTGATGGCTGTTTTCAAAGTATCTGATAAACTGTCAGATAGAAGACAATGCAGAATTATTCAGAGTTGCTCTAGAATTCAGGGCAAGGAACAACCGTTTTAAATTTCAAGAGAATAGATTCTGCTGGGATATTAGGATCAGAATAAATTCAGAGATGGTAGGCTATTGCGTTGGAGTTATTTAAACAGAATCTGAAAAACCATTTGTTGTAGATCTATTGAATTGAATTCCTACCCTGTTCTATATAATCTCTAAGATTCATTTCAACCTTTGCATTCTATGTTTCAATTAATATGTGAAGCACTAATCCAGTTTAACAAAATCTAACAAAACTGACTCGTACTCTGTTCTGTGGAAATACATTTCCAGATAAGATTTCTTGAAGCTTGAATAAATATATCCACTTGTTTTAGACTTCCCATTGTACCTGTCAGCCCCCTTACTGTCTTTCTTTAAATGCATATACCCATATTTTGAAGCTAATGCCACATAAGAGCAAGAACTAATACTCGGGTTTATTCAGAGTTGGGAAACTATTGGGAGTTGGGAAAAGTGAGGCATTCCTCTGATGACTAATCTTTTTCTATCTGGATTCAGTTCAACTCCAGCCTCAACAAGAAAAAATACTAACTAGCTTTCTAATTTATAAATATACTGTAGAAATAAATTACATAAGTTTATTTCTATAAATTACTTTTATAAATAGCCCTAGTTGCCTTTCAAATGGACCAAAGAGCAGCTTCAAAAAACAGGGCAGAAGATTGTGAGTTCTAGTCCCAGATTAGGCATGAAAGCTGGCGAGTTGACTTTCAGTTAATTACTCTCTCTCAGCCCAAATCACCTCGCAGAGAAAATAGGAAGAAAAAGATGGAGAAAATAGGAAGAAGGTGTTTGCCACTCTATAAAAATAATACAGGTGAGATACAAATCCATTCATTCATTCATTGGTATCTTTGATCTAAAGTTCTTAAATGCATCAACCTGTTGTCCAAATCTCTTGTTTGTTTTCTGCTGCAGTGATTCTAATCTAAATCCAAGGTATGGAGATTATGGCCCTCTAGATGCTGTGGGATTCATTATTACCAGCCTTAGAATCCATGGTCAAGGATAATGGAAGATGTATTCAAATAACTCCCTTGAGACCTGTAAATTTTTCATTCTCCAGTCTACATATTAGAGAGGTAAATGATTTATTTAAAGAGTGTAAGGATCTGGATTTTACAAATGAAGCACACAAGTAAAAATTCATAGAATTCAGTGTGGGAATATATTTTTGAACATATGGTTCATTTTCCGTAGTATTTCATATCACCAAATCTAAAAAAGGTGGAATAATATAAATATGCAAAGAAAATTGTTTCATAAAGAACAGTAAGCAAAAGAAAGGATAGCTTAGAAAAAGTAGGCACATTTGACGGCTAGAAATATCTCAATTGTCTGGATATGAGACACAATTCACATGCTCATTATTGGGTGTTGTGAGTGAAACTGCATTCTTATGATGGGCCTAAAGCGTATACATGTGCAGTTTATAAAATTGAATGAGGAATGCCCATGCCATCTTAACTTCTGATGCGGATCCTTCATATAACAATTGAGGTATTTTTGTTACCATTTTAGACTGCTTGTGGTATAAGCCTTGGGGTGATCTGCTAAGAATGTGTGACAAATGCTCAAGTCATAAAAGTAATTCATAAACAGCTGATGAGTTGGTAAACCTGTTTTTAGAGCTAGACCAGTTCAGATGATGAACATGGATAAAAGTAGTTGCAGTTCCTCCATGCAATAAAATCAAACCTTTCCATAAAGAAAACTAGAGGCTAGGGAACTAGATATACTGCTTTGCCCTGACATTTGCTTGTTCAATTTTATAGAAAAATAACACAAGTAGTTCAAATCATTACAAGCACAGTTTCTTTTTCCATCTGACATGTATGAAAACTAAATGGCTTCTTGGAGATAATATTTATTTGGCCAGAATGGGGAATGGATCCAGCACAGAATAGCTACCTGTTTAAAAAAAATATGGCTATTCTCTTCTATTCTTCATTGACATTGCATATTTTCAGCCTACTCTGCTTTATTTATAGAGATTATAGCCTCCTCATACTGCAGGGCATTTGGCTAGGAATTGGAGGGATTATTGACAGTATAAGGGTGCTAGATGGCAGAAGACTAAATAGTACTGAGGCAGCAATAATTAAGAATCCATTACAGATTGACACCTATAAACAGAAACTTACACCATAGGTTGTAATTGCAAGTATGATTATTCATCTCCATCTAGTATTAGAAATCCAGGGAACTATCCTTGGTAGGACATATATTGCACAGGTAAGAAAAATAGGGTTTCCCCCTACCTATGTAATGCTTGCCAGTTTAAATCAGTTTTGACTCTCAAGGAATTCAGTGCAGTGTACTTTTGAGACAGGTGTGAAGGTGTCCTCAATCCACTACAGCAATTTGAACTTTGCATGTGCTGAAGTAAATATATGATGTTCTTTTAGGGTCCTTCTATATCAAAAGTCATTAGAACTATTTAAAAAGTTTTGCAGCTACTCTATCTTTTCTTCCTTGGTAGATCCTTTGTAATGGAAAAGATAAAATATATGGAAGAATTATAGGTTAGAAGACATTTCCTGAGGTAACATTTCAGATATGAAACAGTTTGATTGCACAACACAACCTACCTAGAATCCACCAGGGTGTTTCTATACAACAAACTAGATCATTACTCAAATCTAGAAATTCTGTGGTTGAAGAGCTCCATGTTGGAATAGGATACTGTAGATGAGCATAGCACACTAGCCACACTCCCTCTCTCAATAATGTAAAGCTGGACAGTATTCTAACACTGAAGCTATCATAACAAGAGACACTCTCAGTGCAGGAACCTGTGGCTCCAGTTTGTGAAAGCTGGCTGGAAACATTCATCAGCTACTGACAAGTTTGACATTCATCTCTTGATTTGCCCTTTGGCCTTCACGATGGTGATGATGAAGCCATACCAAGACAGCCCAGCCGATGATTGTCCAAGGATCTGTCACTATCCCTGCCAGAACAAACAACAGAGACAAATGGCCCCCATCAACAGTAAATGGCACTTAATCACATGCAGAAGGGAAACTGGTCAAGCAGACAATCCAGACACCATATGTGAATTCTTAACTAATCGCCATAAATTGCCCCAATTTGTTAACAAGCTTTGCAATGGGCATATGAACCCCAAAAGCTACAAAATTCTTTCAACTGCAGCTGCATGGAAATAATTTTGCACTTGTGCCTGCCTGGACTTTTTCCCAACTTGACTGAAAATGGCAGTCCTGGAGCTGGTGCTGTTTGTTGCCTTTAGCAGTCTAAGCTTTGTGCAATGCTGGTGAAGGGTATTGGTAAAGGAGAAACTTAAAAAGAAAAGTTGAAGGAATCATTGAAGCCATACTTCATGCGAAACAGGACAAAGGTATTAAAGCTATAATTCATACACTCTTCCCAACTGAGTGCCCTTCAGATGTCTTAGAACAATTTCCAATTATCATATGGGCTGGGGCTTATGGGAATTTTATTCCAACATTTGATGGAAGCCCATTTGAGAAGCTTGTCTCTGAGATGCACCCTCAGTTTTCTCTAAAAAATGTCCAAAGGAGTAGACTACAATTAATTAACTAACTAACAGAGGCAGAAGAGATTAAGAATAAGAGCTATAAAGAACGAGCTTAACATTCCTGATAACCACGATGGGGTGGTCACTTACCTCAAGCCAGACATCCTAGAATGTGAAGTGAAATGGGCCTTAGGAAATCTGAGCAACAACAAAGCTAGTGGAGGTGACAGTGTTCCAGCTGAGCTATTCAAAATCTTAAAAGACGATGCAGTAAAAGTGCTATACTCAATTTGCCAACAAATTTGGAAAACTCAACAGTGGCCACAGGATTGGAAAAGGTCAGTTTACATTCCAATTCCAAAGATAGGCAATGCCAAAGAATGTTCAAACTATTGCACCATTGCACTCATTTCACATGCTAGTAAAGTTCTGCTTAAAATCCTACAAGTTAGACTCCAGCATATGTGGATCAAGAACTACCAGAAGTACAGGCAGGATTTTGAAGAGACAGAGGAACTAGAGATCAAATTGCCAACATACACTGGATCATGGAGAAAGCTAGGGAGTTCCAGAAAAACATCTACTTCTGCTTCATTGACTATACTAAAGCCTTTGATTGTGTGGATCACAACAAATTGTGGCAAGTTCTTAAAGAGATGGTACCAGACCATCTTATTTGTCTCTTGAGAAACCTATATGCGGGTCAAGAAGCAACAGTGAGAACTGGATACGGAACCACTGATTGGTTCAAAATTGGGAAAGGAGTCCGGCAAAGCTGTATATTGTCACTCTGCCTATTTAACTTATATGCAGAGCACATCATGAGAAAGGCAAGGCTAGATGAATCAAAAGTTGGAATTAAGATTGCCAGGAGAAATACCAACAACCTCAGATATGCATATGATACCACTCTAATGGCAGAAGTGAAGATGAACTGAAGAGTCTCTTGATGCGGGTGAAGAAGGAGAGTGCAAAAGTTGGCTTAAAACTCAACTCAACTTAAAACTCAATTAAGAAAACTAACATCATGGCATCGCTCAATTCCTGGCACATAGATGGGGAAGAAATGGAGGTAGTGACAGATTTTATTTTCCTGGGCTCCAAGATCACCACAGATGGGGCCTGCAGCCAAGAAATTAAAAGACTCTTGCTCCTGGGGAGGAAAGCTATAGCAAATCTAGACAGCATACTAAAAAGCAGAGACATCACCCTGCCAACAAAAGTGCATATAGTCAAGGCTATGCTCTTCACAGTTGCAATGTATGGCTGTGAAAGTTGGACCATAAGAAAGGCTAAGCGCCAAAGAATTGAACTATGGTGCTGGAGAAGACTCCTGTGAGTCCCTTGGACTGCAAGGTGATCAAACTGGTCAGTCCTAGAGGAGATCAACCCTGACTGTTCTTTAGATTAGAAGGCCTGTTCCTGAAGATGAAACTCAAATACTTTGGCCACCTAATGAGAAGGAAGAAAGACTCACTGGAGAAGAGTCTAATGCTGGGAAAGATTGAGGGCAATAGAAGAAGAAGGGGATGACAGAGAATGAAGTGGCTGGATGGAGTCACTGAAGCAGTCGACATGAGTTTAAATGGACTCCAGAAAATGGTAGAGGACAGGAAGGCCTGGAGGAATGTTGTCCATGGGGTCACAATGGGTTAGACATGACTTTGCAACTAACAACAACAGACTACCATTTTCGTACTTCTCTTTATTGTCCGCTATTTTAAAATTTACAACAAATTTTTATTGGGAGATGCACTGTAGTATTTGTTTGTTTGTTTTCCCCTTTTTAGGGCTTGAAGACAAAATTATAAGTACCCTGCCCAGTTCTTTCCTCACAGGCATTTTCTGATTTAGGTTAAAATGAAAGACAGCAACTAGCTGAGCAAAATTAGCAAGCTTCAAGACAGAATGAAAATTTAAAAATCAGGTCTCATTTACTCTAGCCAAATGCCACATTGTCCACCCTGACAATATCCACAATATGCATATCATTACACTGTTGAGTGCAGCAGTTCAGCGTTTGTACCTCTTCTAAGCCTGGAACATAGGACATGAAAAACAGGCCATCTTTTATGCTGAATTTGAAAATTTCTTGGAAGCTATTTGCTAACTGACTGTAATAGTATTAGCTTTTATGTTAAGTTAGGCTCAATGTTAAGTTAGGATTTCTGGCAAACATGTCATGAAGTCGCTGTAATTGAAGCAGCAACTTATAGCATCACTGAGAGTGTTATTGTTGTGTAGAAACCAATCATGAGTACAACAATTTGATGGGTGATACTTCAGACAGACTTTCATTATACATCAAACTTGCATAGCCTAGATGCTTTTTAGTAGCTGTTCCCACAACACAGAGATACACAGTTCACATTTTAGACTATTGCATGGTTCAAACATAGTTATTGCGAATATTTTATGGTTCAAGGTGCTGCCTAAACTCAGAAAATAGGATTAATTAATAAGGCACAGTAATATGCCATGGAAACACGCCTGGCATGTTCCTTTGCTTTGTCTTTCTCTCAGTTTCTTTTTAAACTGGGACATCTTTCTGCTAGTACAATTATGATGGAGCCCAAACTAAACCAAATAAAACATAAATACTAGGCAAACTTGAGGATATCTGTGAAATGCATTCCCCTTACTGGCTTCCATCACTTTCTACTGCATGTGAAGCTCATGTAACTCCATAGAAATATTACACACACACACACCCAAAATAAGAAAAAATAATATTCAAAACTATGTTAGGAAGATGTCTACCCTTGACTATCTTTCTTCTTGGTACCCGATTTTCTTCTTGCAAAGAACTTTGTTTATTTGTTTGGGGAAGGAATCACATTTTCCCTTGCCTTTATGAATTGCCATGGCCCAGTTGTTACCACTTCATGCAAAATTTGTGAGAAATCAAAACACAATCAGACCCAGCCATTCAGTCTTGTTCTCCCCGCCTCTGTAGGATTTAACTTTATTCAGGTTATGGATTTTTTTTCCTAGAGATATGGGTTGTCCTCGACTTATGATCACAATTGAGCATTTGTTAAGTGAGTTTTGCCTCATCTTATGATCTGTCTTAACCACAGTTGTTAAGTGAATCACTACAATTGATAAGTTGTTAAATGAATCTGGCTTCCCTATTGACTTTGCTTGTCAAAAAGATGCAAAAGATACAACCTTGGGTCAGAGCAATGGTCATAAGTATGAACCAGTAGCCAAGCATGAATTTTGACCACATGATCATGGCGATGCTACAAAGGTTGTAACTGAAAAATGGTGATAAGTCACTTTTTTCAGTACTGTTGTAACTTTGAACGGTCACTAAATGAACTGTTGTAAGTCAAGGACTACCTATACATATCAACGCACCCCCTTTTTTGTAGGTCTGATTAGGACTACTCTTCTCCAGGTTAATCCATTTCATTCATTCTCTCACACGTACTCTGTTCCACCCTACCCCAGAATCCTGGCCACAGTCAGCTGGCATTCTATGGCCACTGAGCATACATAGGTTCATTGGATCCTCAACTGAGCTCCTTTCTGCAAATCTTGAAAAAAATTTCCTCCAAATCTGGACATTTTTTTCCTTTTATGGGTGAAAAAGCCATAGCACTTGCAGAAATGAGACAGCGGTGGGATGATAGAAGCTACAGTCCAACACTTGGAAAAGAAGGGCCTGTTGAAAGGTGATGTATATCTGCTAACCCATAAAATTTGAATCTTAATGTCTGGATGCCAGTTACCAAGAGAGTTTGATACAGACAATGTTCAATTCAGTGGATTCCTTTGCCAAGTGGGCAATTTGCTCTTAGTCTTTGATGCACGGAACAGATTGTGTGGGTTTTCATTGGAAGGGTAAGTGCAGGATGCTTGGGGTGGAGGTGGGAGAACTGTCCACCCCTTCCCTTCATCTTCTTATTCAGAATTAAGCTCCTTAACTCGGAGCACTCCAGTCCACCTGTGACCATTGCTGCTGTCACACCCAGTTTTGAAAGGAGCCTTTGTACTTGCCTCATTCTACCTGGGCTTCACCTTTGGTCTGTGATCACAGGGCTGTCTCTTTTAATTATCTCTCTTCGTCCCGCCTGGACTGTTCATCCAGGGGTCATCTGGGGTCATTGCTTATTGGGAAGAAGAGACATCACCAGGAGGGTTGTGTTTCAGAACTTTCCTTTGATGCCAGAAATTACATGTTGGCTCTTCCCCCAGCTCCCAGGGACAGATGCAAAAACTAAAAGGCGTTCACTTCAGAATTGATTGTGGTTTCCTTACACAATCAAGCAAAATGTGCCAATTGATTATCCAGTGTGCAGGGACCAAATGCTGCTTCCCTTTATATGTTGAGACCAGAATCTTGACAGGACTTTAGACATCTTTATATCTTTAAACCATCTTCATAGAAATCTGTTTGTAGTAGCCGATTATTTTGAGAGCAAAGCTTGTAGAGCTTCGAGCAAACATCTTTTCAAACAATCCTCGCAGAAGTGAGGTAAAGCATCAACAAGTTCTCTTCTCCTGAGGAGTTCATCAAGATGCTCCAATGAACTTGGACCAACTAATCTTATCAAATCCAAGAGTCTAAAAGCAGTCCTTGCAAGATTCTTTGCTAGTTGTTGACCCAAATTGTAAAGAATACAAATTTATTGGATTTTTGCTTAACCTACTCTTTCTCTCCAGAAGATATTCTTCTTCTTTTTTTGAAAATTTTATTTGGGTTTTCACAAAAACAAAATACAAATAAAACATCTTTTTTGCAAATAGCATGGTCCCAGGTTATCACTTCTTCATACAGACACAAAACTCAATTTCATGCTCATTTTTATATTCTATTCCATATCTTATTACTATTTTATATTTTCTACATAGTTTTTCCCCTCTTCTAATTTTCTCAACTTTGTTTTGATTATCTCAGTTCAAATCATTATATTTATACTTTTGTCTGTCCTGTTACAATTTTACATTATCTTTTCTTATTAAACAATTTTTTCCATGTAGTTACCAATTAGAGTATGACACCTTTATATCCTTTAATTTTATCCATTCAAGCTCTTATTTAAGCTTCAATGTATAGCTTTAAGATTATAGCATTCAATATAATACATAATTTCCAATCGAATTCTGCTTGGTACTTTCTTAAAATAGACACTATATTCTTAAAAAGAAAAAATTATATATATATATATACCGTGTTTCTCACATAATAAGGCCGGGCCTTATTTTTTTGACCCGAAAAAACGGCTGGGGCGTCTTTTCGGGGTGACTCAATCCCCCCTTGCATCCTCGGGTGGGTGGGCGGGCGGCGACAGCTTGGATATTCGGAGACCTTCGGGTTCGGGCCACCGTTGCTTTCCCTTCTCCCTTGCTGCCGCGGCATTAGAGCAAAACCAGCGGCGTTTGGCGCAACCACGTGCGACCAGTCAGGGCTCCTCCCTGCAACCGGAGCCCTGAGGAGACACTTGGTTTCAGGCGCTCCCGTCTTCCCTTTGCTTTCGAAGGTAAAGCGAATTATTTTACAAAGCCTCCCTGCCCGAGAGGGCAGCCCAGCCACGTGGAGAGGCTAATTTCCCGGGGCCTCTTCCGTTCCTCCCGACCTCCCTACACTGCGCGCCTCTGGCGCGCCGGTCCCTTCAGCCCAGCGAGCTCTTCCACCTCAAAGAAAGGCCAGGCGGGCTGCTGCAGGGCAGCAGCAGTGGGTCTGAGCCGCTCGCAGCGAAACAGCCACCACCCTTAGCTCGGCGCGGGAGAGCGAGCGAGGTTAGCGCCCGCCAGCCCGTCCTTCCTGCCTTTGGGGCACCTGCACGAGCGCCTCCGCGGCTCGGTTTCCCCTACCGGCGGGCTCTCCTTTCGTGCGGAGGGCTGCGGGGGAATGCGCTCGCCGAGAGGATCTCTCCCTCTCTCTCTTCCCGCAAGGTCAACGTCTGCGCTGCAGAGGAGAGGGCTGCAGCCGTTCCTCCTGCTTGCTGAGAGGTGAGGAAGCGCGGCTCGCCGGGTGAGATTTGAGACGAGGGGCAGGAAGAGGCACACACACACCCGCGGCTCGCTTTCCCAGCTCTGCCCAGCATTTACGGCTCTGGCGCGGCCCTGGCAGGATGAGCGGAGGGTCCGGCGGGGAGGCGCTCGCTGCCCGCCAGGGCCGCGCCAGAGCCGTAAATGCTGGGCAGAGCTGGGAAAGCGAGCCGTGGGTGTGTGTGTGCCTCTTCCTGCCCCTCGTTCTCAAATCTCACCGGCGAGCCGCGGCTTCCTCACCTCTCAGCAAGCAGGAGGAACCGGCTGCAGCCCTCTCCTCTGCAGCGCAGACGTTGACCTTGCGGGAAGAGAGAGGAGAGATCCTCTCGGCGGCGCTTCCCCGCAGCCCTCCGCGACGAAAGGAGAGCCCGCCGGTAGAAACCGAGCTGCGGAGGCGCTCGTGCAGGTGCCTCAAAAGGCAGGAAGGACGGGCTGGCGGCGCTAACCTCGCTCGTTCTCCCCGCGTCGGGCTAAGGGTGGTGGCTGTTTCCGCTGCGAGCGGCTCAGACCCGCTGCTGCTGCTCTGCAGCAGCCCGCCTGGCCTTTCTTTGAGGTGGAAGAGCTCGCTGGGCTGAAGGGACCGGCGCGCAGAGGCGCGCAGTGTAGGGAGGTCGGGAGGAACGGAAGAGGCCCCGGAATTAGCCTCTCCACGTGGTGTTGCCCTCTCGGGCAGGGAGGCTTTGTAAAATAATTCGCTTTACCTTCGAAAGCAAAGGGAAGACGGGAGCGCCTGAAGCCAAGTGTCTCCTCAGGGCTCCGGTTGCAGGAGGAGCCCTGACTGGCCGCACGTGGCTGCTCTAACGCCGCGGCAGCAAGGGAGAAGGGGCAGCAAGGGAGAAGGAAGAAGCAACGGTGGGAGGTCTCCCGATATGAAGTGCCCCACCAACGCAGGTAGCACCATATCCGGGCATGCAACAAAAGTACTTCCTAACGGCAAGCCCCCGCTTCCCCCCCATTTCGCATGTTTAATATGGGGCTTAATTTGGGGGGAGGGGCTTAATTTGATTTTATGCCAATAAAACATGGTGGGGCTTCCTATTGGTGGAGGCCGTATTGTTGGAGAAACACGGTATATATATGTAAATAAAACACATTCCATTCCAATTCAATTCTATCATTAATATGCATTAAAATCTTAACATCTTTTAACATTTCTTTTCAATTGAATATCATACTTCCTTGGGAACACTTATAAACTTTCCGTAGTTAATTCTTTTTTTCCCCATATTTCTCACTTATATTTTTATAAATCATTACTAATAATTAAAAATGTTCCCTTTTAATTCTCTCAATCATTTTAATTCATTTATTTATTAACAAACATCCCACTGCATTACAATAAATATTTTATCCATCATCATATTTTCTAAAGTTATTTCTATTTGTAATATAACAAAGCTATCTTATGTACCTTTGCAGAATCCCTTTTACAATTAAATTTTCACCCATTATCTCTAAACAAACTTATGGTTACAATCCTTATATCTTTTCCCTGTTTCTCCATTTCTTGTTTCTGTCTTTTACAACTTCTTTTTCTTGCCTTCTTCCCCCTCTTCTTCTCCCTCCCATTTTTACCCCCTCATCTCTCTACTTCTAACTCTCTCATCTGTAATCCCCTCTTCTGTTGCTTTCTAACATTATACTTATCTTTCAAATTGTTCTTCTTCTTTTTGGTTGTTTTTTCTAATCTTAAATCTTTCACTCTCTTTCCCCCCCTTTTCTTTTTTCCCCACTTAAAATTATTTGATCATTAAAGATGGCTTCTTCTTTGTCCCAAACTTCTTGTTCTGCAAGCGTTTCTTGTTGCTTCTCATAGTTCCAGATCTCCATTTCTAAGAATTGATACACGAAGCCAAAAGAACTTCTCCCTTCTTGTGCGTCTTCTTTCCATTTTTTAGGTTCCATTTTCAGTTCTTCTAAGAGTGATACCATTTTAAAAACTTTTAAACAACCACCCAGTTAATTTTAGTCATCTAGATGCAAAAACCAAAAATCACCAAGTAATCCAAATAATCCAAGGCTGTTTCTACTTGCTTCTTTTTTCCACTTTCTCTTCCTGGGGTTCTATTATTTTGTTACCAAGTTTCCATTAAAATGTATCTTTGAGGAATCTTCTTAAAATTTCACTGTAAGTTCCTTTTAATTACAGTTCCATTCCTTAATTCCAGGCAGTCTCCTCCATTTTTCCAGATCCTGCCCTTCTATTCTTTCTTTTTTCTCCTTTCCAGCTTTTAAAAACTTTTAAATGTCCAGAAATCTTTATTTATCCCTTTGACTTTTATTTTCAGCTTAGATGCCTATTAATGTCAAAGTGCATTTTTTTCCAGTTTCTTCCTTAAGTCTCTTAGCTGTCAGTATAAGGAAGGGAAGAAAAAAAACCTAATCCTTTCCCTTCTCTCTCTCCTTCGCAGCTTCAAAATCTTCTTTGGGAACAATGTTGTTAAGTTTAAATTCCAGGGTACCTTATTTGTTGCTTTTGCTGTTTGACCCGGTCAACCAAAACTTTCTCTTCTTATCTTCCTCCTGCACATTCTTTTCTGGTCAAGTTCTTCTTTGTGGTGGCCATTTCTGACCACCGCTACAACTGCCTTCGGGAAAGGGAGTAATGGCCAGCTGAGGAGGAGAGATGTGGCTCTCCTCAACCCTGCAGGCAGTCTCCCCCCTCTTCACCACCTCTATGGGGTGGCTTAGCCCCGAAACCAGCCGGCAAGGGGCGCTCCAGTGGTGAGCACGGATCGAAGCCCCGGAGAGACGAGATTTCAGTCTGTCGCCAAAGAAGTTCAAACCGGAAGTCCCTCCAGAAGATATTCTTCACTCAGATGTTTTGAGTTGGACATCATGAATTTTAATTACTATATATCTTTCCTTGTATTTTAAGTGTGTGTGTGTGTGTGTGTGTATTTGAATGTGTGTGAGGGGGGGATATATGTATTCATAAGTTATACCTTATATGTGAGTGTCTATGGGTACATCATGTATGTACACATACACATAATAACAGTATGGAAAAACAAAAATAAAAATTCATATTATTAGAATATAATATAATATTTTTCATATTATTAAAATAAATTTCAGTTTTTAATTAATGCAACCAGTTAGCAACTGAAGCAAAATCATAATGGAGATTGAGGCTTCTAAAATGTGACAAGATAAATATTTTATGATACAAGCATATATCAGTGTATTGAGTTACATTATTATGACTGTCATGTATATTCTAAAGCAAAGCTTTTCAAACTTTGCAACTTTAAGATGTGTGAACCTACTCCCAGAATTCCCCAGCCAGTGTCCCAATAGAATTCTGGCAGTTGAAGTCCAATATCTTAAAGTTGCCAAGCTTTCAAAATGGTACTTTAACATATTTTAGAAAGTATGGACTGATATAGATGCAGGGAGAATATTGCTAAAGTTCTAAGCTCTTTTCACAAAGTTTAATTCCCAGGTTTGCAGAGCAGAAGAAAAGCAATAAAAGACTTTTTAGTCTATCGTGTAGCTTCCTGCCATTGTTTCGTTTTGTCTCCACTTTCATGTCTTGGAAAACCCTACTTGCAATGGGAGACTTAATTGTGTAGGCAAATAAATTTTTTAAGACCAGAAAATTCTTTCTATACTTACAGTTTCAACATAATGGAAAAATACATTCTGGCTTAAAGTGCACTACCATCTAGGAGATGGAGTAGCAGGGAGGGAACCTTTCTGGGTAGCATATGGGTTGGGTAATGTTTACTAAGCTGCTCCTATTTCCAAGACACTTAGTCCCTGTGGTGAGCCCCGCCACAGAAGTAGCTTACCATGTGGTGATGACACTCCGCATGGTAGCCATATGGTCCCTAGAACATGTGTGCAAGGACAAAACCTCTAGCACCCCCACCAACCATGTATGATAACCCCCTAGCTCATGTGATAATCTTGAAGCTGGTGGTCCAGCTTGGAGTCAATGAAAAAGCTAAAGAAATCATTTGACTAAGCCAACAGAATGATGTCAAGAAAATACAGAGAATCCAACTTTAATAAGGACACAACTAAAAATAATTTGAGGTTGGTTTCAATAAAGGCTGGAGGCAATTGAAGGCTATCCAGTAGTATAAGATACAACAGAAAAAAATAGGGCATGTTCATGCCACATTTGGATGCATGTAAGAAAAGGATCTCAGCATCTTTAAAGATAATCCAACCATGACTGTATTCAAATAACAATAATGAGGACAGATGCTACATCATCTCAGCTGTGGCTGGATGATGCTATAAATGACCAATCATTTGAATCCCACCAATGAGGTGAAAACAGGTACTTTTACAATTGGCAGTTATCATCTTATTTTTCTTTTGCTTATGGAAGGCCCAGGACAAACCAGTTGATTTATTGACCCAATAATCCTCTTCTGTTCTTCATTCTGAATGAGGAGGTTTGTGAAAGAAAACTGCAGAAGGCTTCCAACGTGCTCCATTTTGTGACATACTTCTGAACAGAAGTATACAGCCTGATTTATTTTATACTTGGGGAAAAAATCATGTTTCTTTTTTCATCAATTTCCTTTTTCTCTTTCTCACATTCCCTCCTCCCCATTTTCTTCCCAAGTCTCCACCTACAGATCTTGGAAAATAAGTTGGTCTGACAATCCAGTCAGAAACATAGATGCTATTTTTTTAAAAAAAATAATCATGAGGAATTGAAATGGACCCATCATCCTAGTTCATCCCACAGAGGTTCTCAATCACCTGAATTTCAATAGACAATATATTTCTTTTCAGTCCAGATGAGCATAATTCCCTGAGGTGTTTGACGGAAGCCTTACTTTACCTCTGCAGTGTGTGGCTTGGCTTGCTTGTGTGAGTCATATTATTTACTTGGCAAGCAATTTTGCTGTGGGGCACTGAGACTTGATCTGCACACATGTCACTTAGTTTTGTGTGTGTGTGTGGTGTGTGGCCAGCTTTGTCTTGTGGTAGGAATAGGGTGGGCTAAGAGAATGTAAGTCTCTTCCTAGTTTATGAGTCTATGAGACATCAACCCTTGAGGCATAAGATGGGAAATCTTCTACCTGTTCTAGTGACTGCATTATAAGAAGCCTATCCAGCAGTGTAGGCTTGATGTTTGACTCATATTGCAACCACGTAAGCATTTCCTGTATATCTCATTCATCTGGGAACTTGAAGAACTATTGCAGGCGATGTCCCTCTTAGTTCTTTAGTAGGAACTCATTTGTATAAATATGTAGCAAACATCTTCCTAATCCCGGCCAGCCACGGAGAAAGATCTCTCAAATGATTGGAATAGAAGCTTATTACCAAGAAGACTCATGTAACCTTGATTGTAGACCAAATGTCAGACTGTGCTCCTTCTAAATCCCAAGAAAGAAATACTCAGACTCCATGGTGTAGAGCAGAATTATTCTTTTACTGGAAGATGATGTGGTAGCAACAGAATCAATTCCGAAACTAAAAAACTGGCGGGCAAAACACATATACAAAAGGATAGAATTGCTCCCCCCCTCCAAAGATCAAATGATTCTTCCAATTAAAACTTCTGAATAGGATCATGTGGTCATCTCCAGGTGATGATGAGGCTACTGTCAGTGACCTTGACATATTTTGATAAAAGTTCGCAGTTGCGCAGAAAAAGACAGAGGCTAGCGAAGAAATGGAAAGTTAACGAAAAGAATCCCCCCTCCCCTTCTTAACCCAGCAAAAGAATGCAAAACACCTCCTGCCTTCTTCCCTTCCAAGTTCCCCCCCTCCCACCGTTTCATGGCAGCCGAAAGAGAAAATGGCCTAACAGCAAATAAAGAATAGATAGCAACAAATAAAGAATATAGAGGGGTGAAGATATCTTGAGGCTGACACCAAGCCAACCTCAGCACTTGCAAGTACTGCATAGGCAAACCTACTTGAAACTTTTAATGGGTTTTGCAAATGCTTTGCAGATAGTAGCAAATCTGATTTCAAATCTGAGCATTATTTGACTATAGAAACCCACTTGTGACATTTTAAACTGCATAGAGACAGTGGGCTATGTACTTTCAGTGAGAAGAGTGGCCATTCATGAAATTCACAATGTGTTTTCCCAGTTGTCATGTATCAACTGTGTGAGGTAGTCCAAACAAGAAGCAGAATCGTGCCAGCCTGACCCCTTATGGACGTTTTGCCGAAGAAAGAAAGAAAATCCTAAATGTGTGATTTATGGGTTTGGTGATTAGAAAGGATAGCTTAAAGAAGAAGGAAATTATGATGTAGCCTTAGAGAGTAAAATATAAATGCATTTATAATTTCAGTCAAAAGGGTTAAAGATGCTTCTTTACCATGTTTTTTCTTTTCTTTCTTACTTGTTTGCTATTTTTCTTGACTTTTTTGTTTCTTTTCTAATATTTATATTTCTTTAATAAAACTATAAGTACAGGTAGTCGTCGACATGACCATAATTGAGCCTCAAATTTTTGTTGTGATGACCTTGGAATACAACAATCATCGTAAGAGGCAGTTGCCAAGCATCTGAATTTTGATCACCCACTCATGGGGATGCTGCAAAGGTTGTAAAACTGTGAAAAACTGTCATAAATCACTTTTTTCATCGCCATTGTAACTTTGAACGGTCACTAAATGAACTGTTGTAAGTTGAGGATTAACTGTATTTTTGCATTGCTGAAAGTACAACTTTCCCCCTCATCTTTAGAGTCCATGTAACTAGAGAGGATCCCTTCTCTTGCCACCTGCCAATTCCTTTTGTGGGCTCAGTTATTTGTTATCTGTCCATTCCCTTGTCTGCAGCTCTTCTTCCTATCTCCCAAAGTTATTCTCATATAGCATTACATCATAAATGCCTTTTTCCCTCAGAAATAATGTTTCTCCTTGACTGCCTTTATGGTGGAACTTATGGGCAATTGTGGTAGTAGGGATATGTGAAGGGTATTAATCCAAGGAGCACTAAGATATTCAATTTTTTTTATTTATGCCAGCCTGGCCATGTCAAGGGAAGTCAGCAAATTCAAAGTTAGACCAGATTTGGAACCTGATTTGGAACTCTTCCTCTTCTGATAGTTATCTTTGAAAAATTGCTGAAATATTCTATCCCCAGAATGCTGTATTTTGCCTCTCCCTTATGGTTTATACGCACAACTGAATACAATGTGTTTCAAACTGTGGCACCATAAGTATCACTTGTGGGAAGCTATCAAGAAAAGGTGTGCACCAGGGGTGTCAAACTCGAGTCGTCACAGTGGCAATGACATATTGCAACTTTTCCCCCTTCGCTAAACCGGGTGTGGATGTGGCCTGCGCATGATGCATCCGGCCTGCGGGCCATGACTTTGACAGACCTGGTGTACATTATTTAATACAATCAGAGACAAATCACCAGGCTGTTTTCTATGGATATTGTGAAAATGATTAAGGAGGTTGAACTGAGAAACTGTCTAGAAAGCATCCATCTTGTCCTGGAGAATGGATAGCTCATCTCAGTTCATCCAAAATGCTGGTGGTTTTAAAAGGCGTTGGAGGGATCTATTTGTTTGGGTTTTATAATGTTCATAAGATATTTAGGAACAAAGAAATTATGATTCAACTGTTGGACATCTTTGGAGGCAGAAAATTAGACTCGAATAATGAATAAACACAATAAGCACTGAAGCCATTAGTGGCCAAAATCTTACAAGCTCTGTAGCACCTCCCATAGTTAGTAAGGTGTGTGTCTCCAGCTCACGTTCTAAACACAGCATGTTGTTTTCCAACTGAGCAGCAATTGTGTTTTGGAAAAATATCTCCAACGTAGTGCCTCTGTGAGAACCCTTAGCATTGCTGCGGCACCTCAATACCCTCTAAAAAATCTGATAAATTGTCCCAGTGCTGAGAGGCCTGAATAGAAGTTTCCCCAAAGAGTCTCTCCTGTGGAATAACCTTCATATAAAAGCAGAACTAACTCTACAATTCTATCAAGGATGGATTTAGCCATTATATATTATTTCATTCACCAGCCAGGCCCAGGATATCAGGGAAGTAGCATTGTCCTTAATAAGCAAAGAACCAGTGTTTTCTCTCCACCCACCCCATTTTTTTATTTTTTTTTGGCTTCCACTTTCTATAAAGCATAAGAGGAGGAAAAAGAGGAGGAAGAACTATCTACCTATGAACATTTAGGAAGCCCAAATAATCTCCCTGTAGCCAATTCATCTGCAATAAACAGTTGCTGAAATCCTATTAAAGGACTTTATAAGTATTAGTTCAGCTGGGATGAGTGTATTGATTTTATTCAAAATTCTGTGACTGTTGATGTTTCTTTGTTCTTATATTTGTCTTGTTCCAATAAATCTCCTATTACACCTTTAAATTTGATTTATTTGTACTATAAGAGGATTATTTATTAAAGCCCCTCCCACATGTAATACTGTACCCTTACATAGCTATGCTTGTACTTCAGGACTGACATAATGAATATGTTCTGTAATTCTGGGCTTGTGTGGAAGACCAAAGGACTATCTTGTCTATTGTTTTATAACAAGGCTGAAGGAAGAAAAGTTTCAATCCAAGCTTGCGGTGGCCAATTATAATTACCTTTTACTGGGACTCTGGGAACCCCTTGAATAAAGACACCGCTGTAGATCCTTTTGAAGTATTACTCCTCATGGTTTGTAATAACCTCTGTCAACTTCAAGGACTTCCAGTGCAGACAAGAGGATTAGACCAAGATGGTGGAAAAGGATGGAGGTGAAAGCATTCATGTTTAGTGGTTGGGAAGGAGGAATCAAAAGATATGATTGTATTCACAATCTGCTTGATGGCTTCATGGACAGATCTGTCTGATTCAGGGCACAGTAATAAGGGAAGCAGAGTATCACAAATGTCAAGATACAAATAAAAAGGAGTAAAGCTTCAATTACACAGTTATAGCCATGTTGTTAGTGTTTTTTAATCCTTTCTGGAGACATCTTGTCAGAACATTCCAACAAAGCCCTATTGCCACTTTCCAGAACTTCATCAAATCTAAAACTGGTCTTGCAATGGCCTATAAGAGGCTACCCTTGAGGAATATCCAAAAGCTTAATGCAAACTGACAGCGCAGGTAGAATTACTGGAATTACTGATTTTTCCATTAAAAGGGATTGTTCTCTCTTCTGATGGAAATTCATACTCACAATTTATTCTCTCTAAACTGAATAATTCAGGCAGAGAAATCTACTGTTGGGACAGAGACTATACCATTCCACAGCTCCAGGCAATTCCTAGTACTCCATACTGCTGGCATTAGACAAATGTTTTCCCAATCAATCATATATATTTTAAGCTTATAATTTAATTGATGTATTACTTATTCACACAGCATTTTTTATCTTTATTGAGTATGAGGGTTCAGAGAGCTTTCTTAGCATCTTTGCAAACAATACATTTTACACATGCATATTGTTAATTAGCCCCTGCTAATTAAAGAGGAAAAGAAGGGATTTAATTATTTTAAAGTCCTCAAATCTTTATTTTGGATACCCCTCTGAAGATCTGATTAGGAATATCTTTCCCCAAAGATTTCTAGATTCTAAATTAGGATCCGGAAGAGGAATGTATAGGACAGAAGGAATGGGGAAGGAAAACAATGCCATGATCCAACAGTTAAAGCAGTATTTCTCAATTTCAGAATCTTTAAGATGTGAGGACTTGAACATCTAGAATTCCCCTGCCAGTGATAAAATCTGATTTAAGATTCAAATCTATATTGTTAAACAGAGGGTTAAAAAAGGTGCAAGGATCTTTTCATAGAAAAATATACAAGCATGACATTTGAAGCTCCATTGGAAGTATTGGAATAAGCATAAAACTATTATTTTTAATCTGTTACAACTAAGGATTATTTAAGTTTATCTCACTCATGAAATGATGTGTGTGTACCTTTGTTTTCTTTCAAGATGTATGGACTGGATAGCTCAGAGAGAACTGGGAGAATTTAGGGAGATTTGAAAATATATTTTTGTACTACGTTTTTCTTGATTGTTTAAACCAAGTTGTCTAATCTGGCTGTCTAAATTGCTTCTTCTAGTAAGATGCAGTTCTTTTATTACTTACATACATGTATACTGAATATCATACTGACTGAAAAAGGCAAGATTTCTTGTTCTCTAACTAATGCTGAATAATATTCCAAAGAGAAGCAGAGATGGTTAAACAGATTCTTTTATCCAAATCAGAGATTATATCTAATTTTGTCTCTATTTTGAAATTGTTTCTGGATTTTGTGAAATGAAACTTTGATTCTGTTTTTGTAAATGCTTATTGTTATAGAAATGGCTTGTACATAGTGTTGTGTAAAAGCAAAAAGTTGTGGTTTTAAGGTTGTTACTTTCTACTGTGCTAAAGAGGGTTGGAAGTTGATGCCTTTTTCTTTTTCTCTCTCTCCCATTATACAATACCCCTCTTTCTCCCTCCCTCTCTTCTTACTTCTTCATGTTTTTTTCTTTGTATTTTATACTTTGATAAACTAATTTTAAAAAGTTAAATCATAAGAAAAAAAAAACAAGAATTCTCTTCCTCTAAGGCCAGGGTCAAGATTTCAAATAAATATATTTTTAATTAATTGAAGGACCAAAGGAGACCAAAATTGGTTCATGCATGGTAACACGAATGGGAGGAGACTGTTTCGTTCACACCTAGATTGCAATCTTAGATGAATCATATTTGAAAAGTAACTCCGGTATTGTTCCACTTATGAAATACCATGTTGGGTCAAGTTAAATATCTAACTTCTATGCCCAACCTTTGAGAATCATCTACACCTCAGATTTCTAACCATCTTGCCTGCTATTTGAACACTGACTGCTCTTAGTGCAAAACAAACAAAGGAGAGGAGACATCTATGCTATGAAGTATCATGCATTTAAATCTTTTTAATATCCACAGTAAGATGGACTGGACAGCATGCATTCTGGGGAATATTCAAACATCCTTTCTGATATTTTTAAGAGGAAAGTAATGATGTAACTTTGAATCTGCTGTGGGACCTTGGATCTTCATCCAGTTATTCAGCCCTACTTGAACCTTCCTAAAACAGCTTTTCTTCTTTAGTTCCCATCACCCTTAAAACCTAATGTTTCTGGGAAGATTTTGGATAGCATGGACAGTCTTTCATCCTCTTTCTTCTGACTTCCATTCCATATTATGTCCTGGAGAAAAGCAAAGTGGCCTTTGATTGTCACATTAGAGAGAATCTCTGCCAGAAATGTCTAAGTAGACCTTTGAGTTGATCTTCCCAAAGTTCTTCCAGTTTTTGTGAATTTCCAGAGAAATTGTCCTTCTACATCAGTGTTTCTCAACCTTGGCCATGTTAAGATGTATGGACTTCAACCCCCACTATTCATCAGCCACCAGGTTTGCCTTATTTTAATATTCAGAGCAATGAAGAGCTTTTCATATTGTATGCAGCATTGCAGAGCTTTTCCTACATATGGGATGGAAAGAAAAAATGGTAAAAAGTTCTCAGAGTTTTCTTCAGCCTTTCTTTTTTGGAAAAAAAATTCTGAAAAATTCAATAGCAGTAATAAAAGGAAGGGCAAACAAAATTTAGAAAGAAAAATAAAAATAAAGAACAAAAAGTTCAGGAAAGAAAGAAGAGGAAGAAATGAGAAGAGAAATATTTGAAGAAGCAATTTCCAATTTTCATCACAAGTTCTGACAAATTAAGCAATATTTCAGTCCTAAAAGGTTACAAGTATCTCTTCTTTCCTAACCCATCAAATTCATAACTATTAACATTTCAGTCCTGGTGTCAGTAAAATGGCCATTAATGTTTCCCAGAGCTTTATAGAAACATATTTTCTTTTAACCTTGGTCAAACAAACCCAATATTTACTCCTTCCTTTTCTTCTAATTGTCTTAATTTTCAATTCATTCAGATGTTGTTACATCTCTTCATATTTTTTCTACCTCAGAGACATTCATTAGCCTTTCTACCAGTGGTGGGATTCAAATTTTTTTCCTACTGGTTCTATGGGCATGGCTTGGTGGGCATGGCAGGGGAAGGATACTGTAAAATCTCCAGTCAGAGACGGTGTTTGCCAGTTCTCCAAACTACTCAAAATTTCTGCTACGGGTTCTCTAGAACTGGTTAGAACCTGCTGAATACCACCTCGGCTTTCTATCCTTTAAGTGTGATTAAACGGAATTTTGAGAAACAAAAGAGGGCAATTAATTCCAGGAGATGAGAATGAATGGATAGTCTTCTGATAAAAGGAAAAAGTTTCAATGATAAAAACGAGACATTTTTATATCTCTGTGGTTTAGAATACAACACTGGGCAAACCAGGCAGAAGATATCAGTCTGGAAGTTTCTTGTTATCCAAGATAAGGAGGGGCAACCTTTTTATTCGCTTGATGGCTGCAAGTAATTCGTTAGGGTCACTTGTCATTAATGTAGAAGACTTCACTCCTGCTTTTCCCCTCCTCTCTCTCCCTCTCCCTCCCTCTCTCCCTCCCTCTCCCCCTCCCTCCCTCTCCCCCTCCCTCTCTCTCTCTTTCCTCTCCCCTTCTCCCTCCCTCCCTCCCTCTCTCTCCCTTTCTTCTCTCTCTTTCTGTGTGTGTGTGTGGTGTGTGTGTGTTCTCATCTTTCCTCTGCTCAGCAGATTACTAAGGAGACAAATATCTTCTGCCAAAGTCTTTGTTCATTTACCCAGGGCTTTTGAAATTAAGCCAAAATTCACGTGAAATTATGCTGAGAGCTGTGAGAGGCCTTGCATTTTGTCTATTCGAAGGAAGGCAATAATGTTACAAAGAAGCCTCAACAAATACTGGAATGTTTTGATTAATAATAAATTGGGTTTACACAGCACATGACATCCTTCCTCTGAGTTAAGAAAACACTGTGGCTTTGTCCAGCTAGTGTGGTAGGATTTAGATCACACAACATGCTGAACTAGAGATAGAAATAGAGAACAAGTTATCTGTTGCCCCGCAACTGAAGCCTCCTCACCACTTTCATACACTTGATTTACAGCCATAATTGAATCCAAGATTTCTGTTGCTAAACAGGAGAGTTGTTAAGTGAGTTTTGCTTCATTTTACAAACTTGCTTGCCACATTTAATTGAATCACTGCAGTTATTGAGTTAGTAACAGTTATTAAATGAATCTGGCTTTGTGTGTCAGAAAAATCACAAAAGGCAATCATATGACTCCTGGGATATTGCAACCATCGTAAATATGAATCAATTGCCAAGCAACTGAATTTTGATCATGTGTTAACGGAGATGCTGCGATGATCGTAAGTGTGAAAAATGTTCATAAGTCACTTTCCCAGCGCTGCTATAACTTTGAATAGTCACTAAATGAATCCTTATTAGTTGAGGACATGTGTACATGTGCAGCAAATCCAACACATGTAAAAAAATGGGTGGAACTTTAATTGTGCACAGTGCAAGCTCCATTTACATTTCATTGACCCATCTCCATCCACTGGTGCCTCCAAACACTCTTGAGTGTAGCATGCTGTATGAATGCATGTCCTAGAACAGGAATACCTATGAATGGAAATAGATGTGTATCACTGTCAGACCCACTACTGTTTAAACAACTAAGTAAAAATTATCCTTGGCGCCATTCGTTGGTAAAGGAATAGTTTTAATACAAGTCAAATGAATTACAATCAAGCATAGCCAAAACTGAGAACCGTGCACCAAAATCTCTAAGTTCAACTTTTCCCTTCCTTAGTGGCCTCCCATTGCTGACCAATCAGGTTCAGGCAAGATATTTTCTGAATGGTCCCTTCAAGTGTAGGTTGGTATGCAGCTGCCTTATTCTTCCAGCCAGTTGATCTTGAAGAAACATCTGGAAGAGATACAGCAGTTGCTTTTGTTTCCTCTCCTCCAAAGTGTCCACCCTCCCATCCCGTCTTTCCCAGAGTATGTGGCAGATTGTCACCATATGATAGTAAAGCAAAAGCAAGAATAAGATGACAGCTGACAGCCACAGGAAAATAGCCACAAGATGGGGTTCTTTATTAAATTATTTAACTTAATCAAAATTATGGATTACCTCAGTCACAGCTGCAATTTTAGATGCTTTACAAATTATTTTTTAAAATAATGTTAAAATTAACAACTCATAACAGAAAATGGTCAAGCACCCACATCAGAGAAGACAGCAAAAACAGTTGCAGAATTATCAAAGATACTATCCAGCAATAGGATTACACACACACACACACACACACACACACAGAGAGAGAGGTACAATACAGTGGTGGGATTCAAAAATTTTTACTACCGGTTCTGTGGGCATGGCTTGGTGGGCGTGGCAGGAGAAGGATACTGTAAAATCTCCAGTCAGAGGTGGTATTTGCCGGTTCTCCAAACTACTCAAAAATTCTGCTCCAGAATTGGTCAGAACCTGCTGAATACCACCTCTGGTACAATATAATCATAGACATGACTGATCAAAAGAAAATCCCATTGAGTCCAATAGGTCTTACTCCAAATAAATGATTACAGGACAATGAAATCTAAAAAAAAGAAAAACCTTTGCCATTTCATTAAATGCTGAGATGCTAATCTGAACAGCAGTGCCACCTATTGACTTTATTTACAAAGACAAAGCTGCCTTTCACAGCAGTCCAGAATAAAAAAATAGAGTGGCAATATATAATCTTCTTAACTAGTTTATCCAGTAGGATGAGGGTCTAGGGCTACATTAGGCTAGATTATCCTAGGCTAGATTATCCAGTAGGATGAGGGTCTCCTTTAAGCATCACATTTCCAAAGGCATCAGTTATTATTAATAATAGCAATAGACAAGTGTAAAACTGTGTTGCTCACCTAATGCTGCCATCAGACCTTGTTAAGTTACTTTTAAAAATTACTGGAACTCCTTTTTTTTCCAGCATGAATCTTTGCTCTCAACCACATTTATTCACTTTTCCATCCAAAGCCAGACATTCTTTTACTACTTTCTGGCATATAAACTCTGACCACAACCCACTTTAATAAAACTCAGGGCTGATTTGCTATTTCTTTTACTAACAGTAGGAAATACAATATGAGATTGCCTACCATTCATATGGTTGTCAGAAAGCAAGTAACAATTAACATATATTTGATTGCACAGTAAAGGCTGCTAACTTTGATATTTCTCCCACCCACCCCATGTGTTTGATCCCCCTGCCATAAGGAGAAAATATGAAGACCTGACATTGCTAAACATTAGAAGTGAAAGAAGTGACTCTCTGATATAATTATGTGGGGAACAATATGTAATTATCAATAAACTGTACATTAGCATCTAGGAAACTGTATACTAGCATATTACTGGCAAATGCATGAACACCTATAGTCAAAAATCAAATTGTTTATATTCTCATTTTAAAAGGTTTAGTTTACCCAGGAGCTGATATAAGTTCTAATCATGATAGATTGGTGAGAATCATGCCAAAAGAACCACTGCAATGCTGGGCTGGGTCAACAGAAGCTCAATGTCAAGATCATAAGAAGTGATAGTTCCACTTCATGCTCTACTGGTGACATTACACCTGGAATACTATCTCCAGTTTTGGTTATCACAATAAAAGAATGCTGAGGAACTGGAAACAGTGCAGAGCACAAAGATGCTGAGTAGTTTGGAGAAATTGTTTAAAATCTAGATATGTTTATCTTAAAGAAGAAAAGGCTAAGGAGAGACATACTAGGAATCTTCCAATTTTTGAAGGGTTGTCATAGAGAAGAGAATGTGGACTTATTCTCTGTAATACCTAGGGGCATTACAAAACCAATGGGTAGAAGCTTTACTAGAGACAGACAGAGATCCAAATTTGAAATAAGTAATACTTACCAAGCTATTAAACCATAGAATAGCCTACTTCCTAGAATTGTAGGTGTTTTACCACTGGAGGTTTTTAAATAAAGGCTGGATACAGCTATTTGTCTGAGGAAAACTGCCCTGGGCAGGAGGTTGAACTAGGAACCTTTCAACTCTATGATTCTATGAAAAGATTATCACTGTGGAAAATATTAAATGCAGAATGGAGAAATATTAAAACTAAAGGACTAAGATGACCTACAACTAACACCAAACACTCAGTTTGAGGAATCATGTTTTAAACATATTTCTTAAAACACTCCACAACAGCATTTATCCAAACTATGAAATTATTTGGACTACATCCAGTTTGGATTAAGGTATGGAATAGTTATCAGAGATCCCCTTTTTACAACACAAAACCTAGTAGAACATTTTAGGGATGTGAATGTGGATGTTTATCAACAACAACAAAACAATTTCATGTTTAACAACAAAACAATTTCAAATATTATGTACAACATGGCAAGGATAAGTATTATCTCCTTTGCTGTATTATATATATATATATATATATATATATATATATATATATATATATATATATATATATATTCAACTCATTTTCAAAAAATCTTTAGATAAATATCAAGAGGGTACAAATATTAAAGCTGCAATAACAAAACATTATACAGATGACACCATCCGAGTAGCAAATAAAATTCATGATTTACTCCAATTGAATAAACCTTAGGGGCTAAAAATAAATCAAAAGATAAAAAAATAATAGATATCAGTTAACATAAAATCCCTGAACCAAATATTATACTAGCAGGAAATTAACCACTGAGGGTGCCATAAATACCTAGGCTTTATTCTGATTGATAGATGAATTCATAGCATGGAAAAAAAGGAGCAGGATTGAACAAGAAATATGTTCTTTTCAAAAAGTAAGTCAACGTATTTACTGTCAGGTGTTTAAAACTTAAAACTTAGTTGGCAGACTGTAGAGTTTTATGTCTTGATAGACATTTTGTATGGAGCAGAACTATGACAGTCACCAAAACAGACAGAAGAACAGAATCCTTTGATAAAGAGAATATGTAAAAACTTAAAATGTTATGAGTTCAATGGGTATGAAATGAGGTGCTCTTCTAAGAACGGTGATATCAAGAAGAGAAAATGTATTTTTGCAATGAGAAATATCAATTATTTCAATTGTTAAATTCAAAGGAAATGCAGTTCTGGAAGAAGTAGGTATCTAGTTTGGCAAAAATACAATGTTCATGTTTTGGACAAGAACATCAAAAAAAAAGCAAGTGGCATTGAAATTTGCCAAACACCAATACAAGATACGAGGAGGAGGAGGAGGAGGAGGAGGAGGAGGAGGAGGAGGAGAAATATCATGGAAAGCTAAGCCATTCCCAACTTGATGCCTTCCTATTGGTCTGGGGGGATTATGGATAATGTGACATGTTATCTGATGCATCTGGACTCCACCCAAGTACATCTAATTCCAGTGCAAGTATTGACTATGGAATCTAGTGTTGTGAGTGACTTTTGTTGTAACTGCTGTTCTTCAGATTGAGAATAAGCAAGCAGATGTTTCCCTAACATATTGCTGATAGAGTCACCCACTTTTTTCTTTCAATAAGCTTGTATGGTTTTATTAATTTAAAACAGGATGAACATTGATGAGAACTAGATTCAGACCTGTTTAAAAAATCTGTCAGACAAATCATGTTATGCATATTGGCCATTCTTTTTCGTAGTTCAAGTCTGGAGTTTATATTGATTTCAAATCTCTTTGCAAAGATAGGCTATTTTTCTCATAAAAGAAAACAATTTCTTTTGTAGTATGAGAAAAAGAAAATTTCAGATTGTGTGATTTCCTCCAAACACCAGGTTTGCTCTTTGGTTTGCATGTTCCAGAACACTACTTTTTAAATTCTACCCCTTGGGGGTTCTATAAAATTGTGGAAGGCGATAGAATGTTGGGCAAACTGAATGCATTAAATCTCACTGTAAGATAATCTCCTAATAATCACATGGAATGATTATGGCACACTTAGCCCATTTCTAAGCTGTGCGTGACATTAACAATATAATTAGGCATCACAATAAAGCAGTGCTGTGTGCCAAAACTCTGAGAAAAGAAATCAATTCACATTTTGTGCCAACAAATCCAAATTCTGTGCCAAGAAGTCTCTCATTCTGCACTCAAAAGTAAAGGCTATGTGAAGATATATGCCTTTTATCTCAGAAATGGTATTCAGCAGGTTCTGACCAGTTCTGAAGAACCAGTAGCGGAAATTTTGAGTAGTTCGGAGAACCCGCAAATATCACCTCTAACTGGAGATTTTTCAGTATCCTTCCCCTGCCACACCTACCAAGCCACGCCCACAGAACTGGTAGTAAAAAATTTTTAAATCCCACCACTTTCTCTGTTCTGCCACCAATATTTGATTTTGTGTAGATTTTTTTTTTTTGTCAGCTTGTGCTATAGAGAACAAAAATAAATGTGGTTCATACATGCAGGATGTTACTCTGGAAAATCCATGTCACTAGATGCAATGAAGGATGGTAGAGGCAGCATAATGGAAACATAGGGTTCAACCTATTTCAGGTTTTGCAATCTTAGAATCTGAAGTCAGATTTGATTTTGCACAAAATTTCATGTGGACCTATGTATTATTTACTTATTAAATTTATGCATGTACAACTGTATAAAACAACATGGACATAACTAACTCTTCATATAATCATTATTTGTAATCATTTAGTAGTTTGTTCTAATGTAATGCTTCCTACATAGGAAACATAGGAAATGGAAGCCTATACATACAGATTTGGGCTATATTCATTCATTCATTCATTCTTGCCTTTTACCCTGCCTTTTTCCTTCAGTACTAAAGGTGAGATATTTGGGAACGGTTTCCATACACACCACCAAAATCACGACTCCTGACAATGTACATTGATAAAAAACATTGAAAACAAACAAAAGCATCGACATAATCCAAAACTTGGGTTCCAAATAACATAAAACCAACTGAATGCATGTGGTGAATTCAACTGAACACTGGGCAACTTTAGCTTGCAAAAGAACTGATGAATAATTCGTATCTTGATGCCTTTCCAAAAGTTGTCAGAATTGTTGCCAATATAATCTCTGGTAGGAGAGTATTTCACCAACTAGAAGCCACTAAAGAAAAGCTGAGTTCTAGGTCCCAATCCCTTTACCTCTTGTTGACTGAGTCCCTTCAATATGCTCAACTGGTATAAGCAAATAGAATGGATTGGTTCTGGAGGCAGTCCTGGAAGTGTTTAGGAGCCAAACTATTTAGGGCATTAATAGTCAAAAATAGCTCTTTGAATTGTATATGGAAGCATATTGGAGCCAGTGTAATGTTGACAGTATAGGATGACATTTCTATAATATCTCCCACCTGTCAGCATTCTCCACTAAGTGCAACTTCCAATGAACCTTGGGTTGCCCCCTTTGTAGTAGTCTAGGCTATGGGGGTTGAAGAGTTGAATCACTGTTGCCAGGGCCCCCTCTCCAGCCTTGCTGGCTGTGTCAAGATGAACTGCCTCCTCCAGCCACAATAGTTGTGAGTCCAGAAGAACGCTTATCTCCTTTTTCAGAAGGCATGCCATCTACCCAAATTAAGAATTTGAAGATAGTCAGATGGTCTCTGTACAAACAGAAACTTTATCTTGCTTGAATTAAATCTCAGTGTTTCACCCACCAGACATTCACATATAAGAGTGGATGGTCCAAACTCACCCACCTTCTTCCTAGTCCAAGCCAGATAATTTAATCACCACATACTGCCTTATATCCTGCCCATTCTTGAATGGATGAATTTAAATAAATGCAGATACAGAAAACTGAACAGTGAACAGTGAAAAAAACATGAAAAAATAGAAATGACAAATTTAGGGATAAAAAAACAAAGCTGACATACTTATTCTTTTCACAGTAGAGGCACACAAAAGGAATGTTTACATAACCTTTTTATATAGTGGTGATTTACAGAGACCACTTAGACTGAGAGACATAATCCAAGCACATACTCAATAAGGCTGATGCTGGTTCAAAAGGGTTGGATCTCTGTTTTCCAAAATGTTTTGAATCTATACTATTTTGTAGGTCATCTCTCCCAAAGCAGAGAACATCTGAGAGAGGAAAAAGTCATTTTTTGGGAGAAGACTTTGATACTTGCTCATAGCCATTCAGTGATGAAAGTAACCTACAGCAAGGGGGGTTTCATTCCATATCTTATATCTCCCAATGAGTTTCAACCCTGGCATTTCTATGTGGTACTGGAAAATCCTCTATTTGAAACCATGGAGAGCAGTTTCCAGTCACTGTTGATAATTATGAGTTGGATGGACCAATGAGCTGATTCAGTGTCTTGACTCTATTCATATAAAAGTCATAAGCCATAAACTGCAGATTAGATGTCAAAATGACTTGGTTCACACAATACACTAAGCCAAATAAACCACAGTCTGTCTTACAGCAATATATCATAAAGTATCTTTCTAAGTTCCTTTGCCAAAATACGAGACAGAAGCTTTTCAGATGCATTGCTCAGGCTTTGGAAGAGAGCTATTGCTTAATGGAAAAACCAAATATTGGAGGGGAAAAAACCAGGTTCAGACTTCTACACATGCACCTGGAAAGTATACATTCAGAGTATGAAAGGATGTCCAACCACAAGTTTTTGTGTCTTTCAAGCTCTAACACCCCCCCATTTGTCTCTCATTTCAGCTGTTTTGCCACTTTTTCCAGAAAATTTTAATTGCTAGTTACTGCCCTTGTTGATATTCCTGTTTTCAGCAAGAAATTGAGGCAATGGCAGAAAGATGCCTAAAAGGACCTCAAGTAGTTTCCCTTCACTGGTTGCTTAAACTTCTGTAATTCCACCACCAGCATAGTGTTTCTGAGAATTCTGGAGTTGATCCATATTTCTTCCATGTTTGGGGGAGGCTGATTTAGAACAACAGGAAAGCCATTTGTATCTGGAAATAGCAACACTATTTTTGGGTTGACAAAGACATGTGGACATGTGCTGACTTTTACCCAATGCTACCTCAGAAATGATTGCTAGTCAAATCCAGCTTTCCTTCATCTGATATCATTGGCTGTACAGACTAAAAATTCTAATCCCAAGATATCTAAAGGGAGCCAGTTTGAGAAAGCTGTTCAGTAAATAATAGACATAGAAGAAGAACTAAATAAGAAGTTGAACATCAACACTATGTACAGATGTACTATAAAGCCTTGTGTGTGTGTGTGTGTGTGTGTGTGTGTGTGTGTGTGTGTATCTTTGATTATTTGGGTTTTCTCCTGCATAAAATTGGAAGTGTCTAGGCGACGTTTCGATGAAGTCTCATTCATCATCATGGTTTTTTCTTTACCCCACCACCTACCTAGAACAAACCACCAGATCCAAAATAAAAGCCTCCCCCATCAGCGAAGAAATCCAGCAAAGAATCATACCCAGAGAGAAATCATCCAGATGCCCTAAGCTTTATGGTCTCCCCAAGATACACAAAGAAGGAACCCCACTTAGACCAATAGTCAGCTCCATAGGCTCACCTCTACAAAACCTAGCCAAATTTCTCGCCAAACAACTACAGCCCTATGCAGAATCCATCAACTCACACGTAAAAAAACTCATTCCAGTTCATTGAGATCATAAAGGAACAAAACTTACAACCCAGCGACCTACTAGTGAGCTTCAATGTCATATCCCTCTTCACCCAAGTGCCAATAAAAGAAGCCTTGACAGCCATCCAAAACAAATACAACCCCCCAAAACACATCCTAGATCTGACCAACCACTGCCTATCCAATACATACTTCACCTACAACGGACAAAAATACAAACAAATAGAAGGAGCACCCATGGGGTCACCCCTCTCACCTGTCATCGCAAACCTCTACATGGAACACTTTGAAACACAAGCTCTAGAAAAATATGATCACAAACCCAAACTCTGGCTCAGATACGTAGATGACACCTTCATAATCTGGCCACACGGGAAAGAAAAACTGAACAACTTCCTCACACACCTACACCCCAAAATACAATTCACCATGGAAACAGAAGCTAACAATCAACTTCCCTTCCTAGATGTCTTGGTATACAAAAAATCCAATGGCTCCCTAGGACACACCATCTACCAGAAGAAAACACATACCAATTGCTCTCACACACACCCCAGCACAGATCAATTCCGTAGCC